>NW_010336762.1:0-26268 GCF_000700745.2 Antrostomus carolinensis
GTTGCCCAAGGAAGCTGTGGATGCCCCCTCTGAGGACATGTCTAAGGCCAGGCTGGATGAGGCTTTGAGCAACCTGATCTAGTGGAAGGTGTCCCTGCTGATGGCAGGGGGGGTGGAACTAGATGATCTTTAAGGTCCCTTCCAACCCAAACCATTCTATGATTCTGTATCTTTTAATCTCAGTGTTTGGATATTCTTATGCATTCTTTCTGGGTGGAAGTGCAGCCTTCACATTTTTACTCCTGTGGCTTTGCTACTCTTGATGCGTACACCACCTTGTTCCCTTAAATAGACAAAATACATTCCCCATAAGGGCATCAGCCATACTCAGTTATGCTTTTTTGAGTAAAAATAAAAATATCTTCAAACACAAAAAAGCCTATGGGGATTAGCTTGAATTGGAAAGGGAGGGAAGAGAAGAATGTCCACATCTCCTGTTTCTGATGAGATGTGGAAATAAACAGAAAATAAACTTTTTAAGAGCAGCTTTCTTCCCTGCTGGAAGGAGAGGGGAAAAAAAAAAAAAAAAGCACAGCAGTCACCATTATTCCACAGGAGTCATAAAATCCTGAGTGCCACTTTGGATTTGCTCCTCAAAAGAAGTGTATCCCTATGGCACTTCTGAAGCTTGAAAAGCTTTGTTCTCAGCTGGAGTGACAGACTTAGCTTTGTTATTGATGTTCAAATACTTCTTTGCAACTCAAGAAAATGATTCTTTAGGAAGGCTCATGGGGATTTGCTTCTTCTGAGAGATGGATCAAGAATGGCAGCCACATGCAAGTCTTCTGTCAAATTTCTATTCTAATTTAAAATTTCAGTACTGTGTAATTAAAATCTATATAGAAAACCCCTGAGAAACCGTATATTTTGTCTTAAGTGTGTCATAGATTAATGAAGATGCACATAGTTTCCAGGAAGGAAAATGAGTTATCCCAACTATTTTGAGTTTCCTTACTGCAGTATCTGAGTTGTATGTATTTTATTTGAATCAATGTCATGAACTAATGGATGCTATATTGTGAAAATGTAAACAAAGTCTGGCGTCCTTATAATTGTTGTAGAAAGTTTTGAGATGCCGTTGAAGAATTTCAGGCAGGTGCAAGTTGCAGTATTTTTTTTTTTCTCAGCGTATCTGAATACGGAAGAAAACAATGCTAATAGCTTTTCCTGTTCCTTAACAGTAAGGTAATTACTCCGTTTCTTGATCTCTCACTGTGATGCATATTTATAAAGCCCCTAAAACCAGTGTAAATCCATACCTAGACAACAGGAGAGGCATATGTTGACAAAGAAGTTGGGAGAATTGTCCTCATGCTTAGGTCTGTAGGAAAGCTCAAGAGATTGCTCTCAGCTCTTGGTGTTTAAAGACAATGAGTCTTTGTGTTTCCTTACTCTTCTGTAGATATACAGTTGCAAAGTACAAATACTTACTGCAAAAGGATACTGCTCCTTACACTGGTTGAAAGTTTAAACTTTATATTTTAACAGTACTGTGTGTTTTAATTTCTACAGAGCTGTCCGACAGTATACTCATTAATATGTCTTAAGGTAATAAAGCTTGTTAGGCTTTGAAATTTATTTTATGGTGTCTGTCCCTTAAGCAATGGCTTGAGTGGGGAGAGCGCATTTCTGAGGGATCTAACCACCATTTTTTAATTACCTGTATCCAAGTATATTTAAATAAACCTTTGTACCAAAAAGGTGTGAAAGTTGACTTCAAAAGATGAGCAGACAATACTACTATAACAAATTATATTGTGTAGCTGGCATTTTCTTTTTTCAGTAAAACATGGTTGAATCTGTATGGTTGCTCTTCAGTCATTAACAGCATTTACTGAGACTAACAAAAATTCTGGTGGCTCTCTCAATTAATTGTCTGAAATGAGGCTTCATGTTAAGGAATTACACATTTTATCCTGTGCTATGTTATGGACTCTGTTTTCACACAGCTTTCAGTTTTTTCTTCTGTATCTTATTCTTCTGTTGCAGGCTCAAGAAGCACAGAGAAAAATAAAAATAATTAAAAAAATATTTGGTTCTAACTAGACTTCTGAATATTCCTATTGTTATTTTTTTAGTAAGATGATATTCTGGGGATCTTATTCTTCTGTTGCAGGCTCAAGAAGCACAGAGAAAAATAAAAATAATTTTAAAAAATTTGGTTCTTACTAGACTTCTGAATATTCCTATTGTTATTTTTTTAGTAAGAAGATATTCTGGGGGGAAAAAAAAAACAAGGAATAATTTCAGATAGCTTTCTGAACCGGTGTGTGTTCTGTTCTGTAATTCAGCTTGCATGTGCCTTTATGTATATATTTAAATTATACTTGCATTTAACTTAAGATACATTGAGTCCAACCTTTAATGTAACATTGCGAAGTCCACCAATAGACTATGTCCCTAAGCGCCACGTCTGTATGTCTTTTAAATATCTCCAGGGATGGTGGCTCAACCACTTCCCTGGGCAGCCTGTTCCAGTGCTTGACAACACTTTCAGTGAAGACACTTTTGTGGAGGACTGTCTCCCATGGATGGGACCCCACACTGGAGCAAGGGAAGAGCGCGAGGAGGAAGGAGTGGCAGAAATGATATGTGATCAACCAACTGCAATCCTCATTCTCCATTCCCCTGTGCTGCTTAGTGGGGAAGGAGGTAGAGAAAATCAGGAGTGAAGTTGAGCCCAGGAAGAAGGGAGGGGTGGGGGGAAGGTGTTTTTAGCTTTGGTTTATTTCTCATTATCTTACTCTGACTTTGATTCCCCAAGTAGAATCTATTTTGCCCTTGATGGTAATTGCTGAGTGATCTCCCCCTGTCCTTATCTTGACCCATAAATCTTTTGTTATGTTTTCTCTCCCCTGTCCAGTTGAAGAGGGAGAGTGATAGAGTGTCTTAGTGGGCACCTGGCATCCAGCCAGGGTCAACCCACCACACTTACCTTACGTCTTCAATGGAAAACATTCTGTCTTACCCTCATGGGAAACAAAACTGGGAAACTGAAGCTCAGGTTGAGTTCACAGGTTTGAACACAAGACTGTCTGTCTTCTCTTACAGAAATAGTTGTCCATCCTGATTCTATTTTCTACATTAAAACCCAATAAAAATATTGTACCAAATGCACCCTTGTGGAGGGCTTCAATTCGACATTTTGGGTGGATAGAGAAGAACTGAAGGAGGTCTGAGGGAAACCCTTCAGTTTTATGTCTCCAGTATATTATAAGAAAGCTTTTGTGGCTTATGTTAATAGAGACTGCAGGCAGCAAACATCTCAAATGGAATGAAAAGTAGGTGGCAATTGTTCTAAGGTGTTGTGAGAAATACAGTATTAAGATCTCTCTTTCTTATCCTTCTAACTGCAAAAAGAGGAAACTGGGTAATACATGGCTGGAATGAACACATCAGGGGAATGTGGCCAGGGAATTCTCCTGAACAAGCTGTACAGTAGCCAGTGGTTTGGGCTTTGCTATTGAATCTTCAAGATTGAAGTAACAGAGGATTTTTTGAATTTTTTTTTTTTTTTACATTTTTTGTTTGCTTCAGTTCTCCTCTGCTTGTTCGTTGCATTTGGAATGACCCAGCAGAATAGAACTAAATTCAGGCAACACCTTGATCTTCTATGCTTAAAGAAATTTTACTATAGGTTTCTGCACTCCGGTGAAGGCAAAAGCCTGATACTTTTAAGTATTCTAAAAAACAGGCTTGGAAGTGTTTGCATGCGATTAATATTTTTCTGCTTTCCTATAGCTTTGTGTTTATTGTCTGAGAGTCTGTGGCACTACCAAAGAAGAAATGGAATAAATGCAAGGAAAATAGTTGCAATGTTTGGGGATAAAGATAATTCTTTTCTTTATAGAAAGCTTAGTTTTTCCTTTTATGCAGAAAGCAAGTTTAATGGGAGATTCAATTTCACTTAGGCCTACCTGTCCACACTCACCTTTCCATTGTGTATGTCTCCCTTGTTGTTCATTGATAGTGATGCAGTGGGAAAAATCTGATTGATAATGACAATAGAATAAGCTTTTCCAATGGGCACCAAAATTCATAATTTGTTTTCAGAAATACACTCTATAATGCAAGTTGGAGGGGAGATGTCATCTGGCCCTGTTAAAGCGGGAAAGAGGAGAATGGGATCACAGTCCATAAAAAATAACAAAATAAGGATGTGTTAGCATAACACACCTCTACTTGGGCATGAATATACAGAGTAAAGAACAGAATCTCTTTATGATGGTAGAACAAATGTCTTAAATCCTAAGAGAAGCAGAATATTATTACAGAGTATTTTTTTACATCTGGGTAAAATCTTTTATGTTGCCTCATTGTTACTTACCAAAAGGGTTTATGCTCTAGTTCTCAGTGAAAACATTTTTATTATTCTTGTGCTTGATGTTTCTAATTTCACTTATTGAATAGTTAACCATAATGAAAGTAATGATGTCTGGAAGCCATTAGGGAGTACCTTTTTGCCTCTTCTCTCTCTTTCTTTGTAATAAGAGATTTGTTGTTGTACTAGCCATATAATAGTTGTCTTCTATGGTAAGTATCTCCTGGAGGTCAGTTCTTGGTATGTTTTTACTGACTACTGGGAAGCTCCTGTGACTCTTGTGGCTCATGATTTGACTTATGAAACCAATAGACTAAACATACTGTATTCACACATTTTTCTTTAGACAATCCTGCCACCCTGAAATGTAATTATACTCAGATGCTCTGTAAGATAGAAGAACATTTTCTTTACTATTTTTGTTGTATATTACTGTGATTCTGTTTCTCAGCTAAATCGGTTCCAGATCACTTGATCCTTACAGATTCAGATCCTTACAGCACCAACCCAGGAATATTCCAGTTTGTAGTATTTATTCACTAGATAAAAAATCCTGCACTTCAGGATTTCCGACTTTTTCGCAATCAACTTTTAGTTCCTCCTGAAAAACTTTCTTGCTGATGCAGTTGTTAATCAAGGGGATGACAAGGAAGGATGGAAGAGAAAACTTCTGACAGGGCAGCCTTGTATCAATTTAAAATTAGATATAATGGAAAGGATGGAAGGATTTTTTTTGAAAAATACAATTTTGTTTTGGGTTTGGTTTTTTTTGTTGTTTTTTTTTTGAAGGGAGAGTCAGTCAAATAGTGTATCCTTATAACTTGCCTTTTTTCTAGTGTGGATAGAAGGGGCAAATTAGGGGAAAAAGAAAATGATCCTTTGAGAGACATAAGGCCTTACAGAAGAACAGATTTTTTGTTTGTTTGTTTTCAGTAGATGTAGTATCTTCTTACTTAGGATTTCGTAAATTCTAGTCTGTCAATTAATATAGAAACTATGATAAAGCCCTAGAAGGAAAAAATATCAGAAGAGGTAGCTTCTTCATCTCACTTTTCAGGAAAGAGAAGCGAAGAGGAAATTACTAATGGAGAAAAGTAAAAACTAAAGAACTTCAAGGGGGCCTTGGTAGTTGTGTTCCTGACCAAGTGGAAGGTTATAATATCAGTCCTTTACTCTTTGCATGCCCCCATCCAAAGCAGCACTTTGAAGGAAACCTCTTTTCCTGTCAAGATTTGTTTCTCGGGAGCTTATGGTTGCCGTCATGACAACAACACACAGAGATTTCTTCCAGTGCATCTTAGCAGTTCAAACCACTCCTTGGAGTTCTCTTGGAAAGTGGTAGTAAGATCATTCAGTGTATTGATTAAAAAAACCCAACTATTGTCTTGGAGTGGGACTAAAAGGCGAAGCAGGGGGAATATTTGTCTGCTTTTTGGTAGTGAACATATAATTATTGTAAGTCTTCTAGATCTATTATTATAATTCACAAATACAGAAACATACTTGTGCATTCAGTATAGAGCCTGACTGAGGACCTTCACTCATTTTGAGATAGCTGTAGTTCTGTTGCTCTATATGCCTGTCTTAAACTTTAGTGTACCATTTCTCTGATTTCTCTTCAACTACTTCAATTTTAAACTTTCACTGCTGTGCTGTGCCTAGCTCCCTTCCCAAATTCATGACGATGGAGTAGTCGGCAAAAATGAAGCTTTTAAATGCTCAGTAGATTTGTTCTGCTGTAGCTCCAATACACCTAGACAGACTAGTGCAGTGACATTGCTGTATAGAAAGAAAATTGCAGCTATCTACTCTCAATAGCCATGAAGAATGTACCATCTCTTGGGATGTCCACAGTCCTACCTGGGGCAATAGCTAAACATAAAAGCTCATGATAATGCTGTTAAGAGCAGGCACAATATGAAGATGTTTGGGTGTTAAGGTAGTACAACTGAACAGTCTTTTACTATTTAGTCTAAGAAATAAATGGCAAACTGCTTTCAGTCCATGGTCTGCTCATTGGATCTCACTAAGTTCCCATGTATTAAATCAGTTGCTGTGTATTTTCATGCTTTAGATCAGGCCTTTTATTTGAAATGTAAATCTTGTCTTCTTGTGTAGATTTACTAAGAATAATAATATAATTGAATAGCTTTTCATATTAAATATACATGAGATATTTAACTATGCCAGTTGACTTCAGCTATAACAAGGCTTTTTTCAGCTGATAGCTGAGCTCTGTGAGGAAAAGCTTCTACAGTCCTTATATTTCCAACTCTGCACTGTAACTAGGGATAGTGAAATAACTCTGCAGTTCCCTGATTTTGAATATTGTCTTGCAAATCTATTTCATAGTTTGCTTGTCAAAACCAGCAAAGCAGGAAAACTGGCTTTGCATAGTGTTCTGTGGTGCAGAAAGAGAGGTTGTTCTACCTGCTACAGACGTTATAAAGGCTCCCGGTGTAAAACCGTTTGTGCAGTAGTTTTAAGGCCACTGGAATTATTTTTGAAATAAAATTATATTAACTTTTAGTTAGAACAATGAGATTTTGACTTGTTATTAGTATTTATTCTTTATTATAAACATTCTTAGTCAGTGAAAGATTTTTTGTTTGATATTTAGCTTCAGGAATGACTCATTATGAAAGTATGTTCAATGCAAAAATATCAATTAATAGATTATGCAGTAAAATTTTTATCTATTGAAACTGAAATGAGTGAATTTATTAAAATGTTGCATTTGTTTTTGCAGAACAATGCAGAGGTATTCATGTCATGTATGTGTATGCATGTGTGCACTGCTTTTCACAGTGAGTTAAATGCCTTTGCTTGCTGTTTGTGTGAGAGATCAAGTGGAATGCATGGAGCTTGGCCTGAGGACAGATGATGAGCCAGCAGGGAACTGGTGAGTCAGGATTAATGGGCACACCAACATGTGTAAAGTCATAAGACCACCTGATTAGGAAGTAGTGTATGATGACTTCTTCAGACAGCTGGAAGAAACCTTGTGTTTAAAAGCCTTGAGCGTTATGAGGAACTTCCTGACACAGGTGATCAAGGAGCTGATGGTGAAGATGTTCTCCTGTACCTGATGCCTACAGATAAGGATGAACCTGGTCAGGGATGTGAAGGGCAAGAGTATCCTTGGCTGCCTGCAGTGAATGTGAGATGGTGGAGCTCAGGAGAAGGGAAGAAGGCAAATAGCAGGATCACAACTGAACTTCAGGAGAGCAGACTTTGGCCTGTTCAGGAATCTGCTTAGGAGAATACTGTGAAATACAATCCTGGAGAGAAGAGGGGTCTAAGAAAGCTAGTTGGTTTTCAACATTCATCCACTCCAAGCCCAAGCATATTCCATTTCTATGTATGGGAATTAAAGCAAAAGAAGCAGGAAGGTTACATGGATAAATAAAAGGCTCCTGAGAGAACTCAATTGTAAAAAGGGGAAAGCAGGATTAGGCGATTCAGTAGAAATATAGAGACACTGTGTTAGGAAGAGTGTTGCTGCTAGGTCACCTCTGCTCAGCCCTGGTGAGGTCGCCTATAAAGTGCTGAGTCCTCTTCTGGGCTCCCCAGTACAAGGGAGGGATGGAGCTAGTAGAGAGAATGAAGGACTACTACTTTGATTGAAGAACTGAAGGAGTATCTCTTCTATGAAGAAATGCTGAGAGCTGGGACTGTTCAGAGTATGTTGTATGACCATACAACACAAGTGTTCCAATGCTCAAAGTCCCACTCCATCATCAAAATTGCCCTGTGCTGAGACTACCTGGAATTGTTGGCAGGGATAGCTGTGATGTAAAAGAAGATACAGTATTTCATACTTTTCAGTATAATTGTGTGATCTGTCACTCAGGTGTCTCAACTGGGAAGCTGCAAATTAATTCAGAATTCAAAGCCTGGTCATATGGCTGATCAATAGTCATTTGAGATTACTAGTGTTAGATGAGTAAACTATTTTGAAATTGTATCCAGAAGAGTATATTCTATACTGAAAAAATGTTATATAGGCTAAAAGTTATATATACTGAAAGATCAACCACTCAGAATTAAACAAACAGTGTTGGTAGTGTTATTTCCATTTAGTTCACTTGTGTGCACACATTTTAATCTTATAATACACTTTTCTTAAAAGTTCTTGGTCTGTTTCATTTCATAAACTGGCATCTGAAGAGGGAAGTGCATGGGTTGTAGAGGTAATTGTAAATATTGCATTTTCTAACTGAAATATTTACATTCTTAACTTTAGATATTTACTACTTCAATTAAACTCCTTTAAATATTAGATAGCAAAATACACAACTCGTAATTAAAATTGTTGAGTGTTGTATTTGGGTGAAAGGTTCATATCTATGTAAAACATAGCATGGGTGGGGTTTTCTGCAGAAAACAGGTTGAGTAGGAATATGACTTTGGGCTCTCTTCTCGGATCTTTTTTTCCAGGCTGAATTAACTTAATGAGATGAACAGGATGAATTAGAGGTAGCTGCCTATGTTTCTTTATTATAGACTGAGTATGTTTAAATGATCATATAGTCATATATGATATGTATCATATATTTGTGCATATAGTCTGTAAACGTCCCAGTTTATAACTGACAGTTACATGATTTAGGTAGGAAACAAAACCAACAGCAACCATGACATCCTGCACTGGTTTATACCTCAAGCCGTCTTTCCTGGTTTTGAGTTTCACTGAAGAGAGAGACAATTCTGCTTGTATTCACAAATTCTGAGCCAGGAGAGATTCCAGCTGTGCTCTTTGTAAGTGCAGTGGAGCTAGGTACAGATGAAAGAGACATTTTGGGAAGAAGTCCAACACTTAGAGGCTTTTGCACCTAGAGTTTCTCAGAAGTTCTTCACTGATCTGGAACTTTACTATGTTCTTTTTTTTATTATTATTATTATTCTCTGGAAACAGTGTGTTTTCCATGGTATATGGACTCTGTGGCCAAAATTTCCCTGTCTATAGACTTTTTCAAACTTTGCTAGCACTGTGTATAATGTATGAAGTTTCAGGAGTTAAAATTTCATCATCTGAACTACTAATATAATTCTTCCATAATGGACACCTAGAAAAGTTGAGTTTTGAGAGGCCTACAAAATATCAGCTGAGGAGTGGTCTTACTTAGCAGAGAAGACTGCACTTCAAGTGAGACACTGTAATCTGGTACAGATTTGCAGGTTTACTCTATGACTTAGAGACCAGAGTGTTTAGAGGAAGAAAGATATAAAGAGACAGTGGACTTAAGTGATGGTACTGAATACACTGTTCATTGCAGAAAAGCAGGTATTGCACCAAAGTGTCCTGAATGAAAAGCATTCTGAAAGAAGGGCTATTGTTAGGACTTTATAGACTCTTAGTATTTTCTAGTTTGGTTCTTTCAGGAAAGATACATAAAAACTGATGCGGGGAGTGAGGAGAGTCTGCCTTAAATTGTTACTGTTCTTATTGTGGTAACCTCTTAGTAGGCCCTGAATAGTCAGTGAACCCCATCTTCTCATTGTCAAGTCAATAACAGATTGGTTCCAGGGCTTTCAAGTTGATCTGAATTGCTGTGTTGAGGTGGAAGGCAGGGATGGGTTTAATCGTCAGTGATTCATGCAACTGAAGATTGGGTCTTTGGATATTACATGGCTATAATCACTAAGATTCAAAATGAAAAGTGGTTTTCACTGACTTGGACGTTACAGGAGATAATCAAATGTAAAGGAAGCTGTCTGTGAAAAACAGGGAAGTAATATGTGTCTGCGTGTTTTGTTGAAAATTCATCTGAAATACAAAGCAAAGCTTCTGGTCACTCAGGATATACTAGTGTAATTGGGCACATATAGTCCACACTGTGTCATTGCATGCTTTGCTCAAAAAGCCGAGCACAAACATAGGTTACAGAGCACAGAATGTGTATTTCTGCACAGGCTGGTAAAACTCTTAAATATTTATACAATGTTTTGTATTGTTGCCGTGTCAATCTACTAGTTCAAAGGAGTTCTTCTGGGAAAAGATAGAAGACATGATCTGTCAGATGAGGAAACTGTCAAAAGAACGATACCATGAGGCTCTCTTATTATAAGCACTATGTCTACATTTCGAAGCAGGTACTCTCTGTGATGTGCCCTGCATTTCTGGTTGCCTGATTTTCAAAATGGGAGTTCTCTGTCATGCACAAAAGTTCCCTCTTTGCCCCAATCCTGTGCAAGTAGGATGAGGGAATTCAGGCTACAAGGTACTCTTTTGCATTTTCTTGATTCATTGATTATTTACATCTGCTTTTGTTACATTTCAAAGCCTTAAACTGTGCTTTCCATGAACGTGTTTAACCTGGGGTTTTTTAGTATTGGTCCACATGTCAATCAATACCCATTGCAGTTCTCCTTTGTTGATACCAATATTATAATACCACGAGCGTATTTTTAAATAAAAGTAAATATGTGTTGTCATGCTCACTGAAAGGAGCATACCAGTGCCCTGTTCTGCCTGCAAATAGCTGGTTTCAAATACCTAAAAAGTACCTTCTCTCCATGTTCTTGTCTTACTCTTTTGGTGTATTATTTATTTTTTCAATTTAGATCACTCTCCATTTCAATATCCATGCTGTGTGAATGTTCCATTACTCCCAAGATTCTTCCTGCAGTCTAGCAACAAGATTTTCCCCCAAGACAAAATGTAAGGTGATTCAGTTGGTCTAGGAGCTACTTTAAGGAGCAGTACTATACCAGCTCTCATTCCTTCTGTCTACTGCATCCTCCAACACAAATCAAAGGGCAGCTGCACTTGTCAGCATCATTCTATAAAAACACATATATGTCAAGTAGTTATGTAGTATTACCATTTTGCTGTGTTATAAAAGGATTTATAAGATGCATTTTTTAAATGTATCAGGTCTTTGAAGAGTTTACATAGGGCTCATAAAAGACATGGCTCTTGCTGCAGTCTACCTTAAGCTATCTTGGAGCAGAGAGGGGGATATCTGCCTTATTGTCTGAAAGCAAAGCAACCTCATGCTGAGAGTTGGAGTGGAGCTCTGAGCAATCTGAGAAGAAAATAAAAAGAACTGCTAAAAGTAGCCTATGTTAATAACTTTCATAAGGTGACCAGGTCACATGGAAATACAGGGAAAGGAAATGTGTTGTGTAGGCTGTGACTGATATATCAGATAAGTTTTTGAGTGTGTACCGAATTTGTAGTATGCTATATCTGACAATAATAATATCGTAAGGGACTGTTGTGATATAAGAGAGTTAATCAGTCCTTTTGCTTTCTCCTACGTGTTTCCCATGTAAATTGATTTAATTTCACCTTAAACTCTTTGATATAATGAGACAACCTATATACCCTGGGAGAAAAGAGTGTGCAAATGGGTTAGAGATGGAAGAATGGGTTTCAAGTGGGACTTCAAATAGGCGAGTTCTAAGACTAGCTGAATATGGAGACTAAGTGAAAGACCTGGTGGAAACAGAGAAGACAACGTTTGAATAAGAAATCAAATAAAATATTAGTGATTTTTGCAGTGTTGGAATAGAACCAAGAGGTCAGAGGATTCAAAAAATAAATGGAATGCATAAGCAAAGTAAAATGGATTGAGGTTTGCAGGTAGGGTCCAAGAGTTGAGTAAAGACAAGGTGTGTCATATGCAAACTATATTATACTAAATTATACTTTTGAAAGGTTAAGTCCCAGTGCAGTATCATGTCAGTAATTGTTTGGTATTACCTACCTTAGGTTTCAAAAGAAGAGGAACTGAATCACTATCTGACTGTCCTACTGCTAGAATTCAGTCCCTTTTCTGGATAATGTTATCTTACTGATTTCTTTTCTACCTGAAGTGTTTTGAAGGGTAGAACTTTGAGGTTTTGGTAGATAACATCTGAAAAGCAGCTGATATTTTTTCCATGTTACATATAATAAGATATACCAAAAAGACTGATCACAGAACTTTGAGCTTCTTTTTTGTAGTTACTCCATTTTCAGGATAGTCTTGAAATCACAAAAAGTTTAGAGTACTTGAGGGAGAAGCAGGATCAGGTGAATAGGAATGAGGTTTTCTTATTAAGTTTTTGTAATTATTTATTCATTCCATTAAAATGACACCTCACAAGATATTAATTTTCAGTGTAGGTGTTTCATTATAGCTCAAAGGCCCAACTTGATATGTAACAATGGGACACGACTAACGCTGTTGATTCCTGTTACCACAAGAACCAGACCTCTTCAGATGAGAGAGCTGTGCTTTGTCTAACCAGTCTGGGAACAGTTTCAGTTTATGTTGCCTTCTTAGCTGCCTCTGGCAAATAGCAGATATCAAGTATTAATCTTTGCAAATGAATGCCAAACAAAACTAACTTTTTAAATGTAACATGAGTCATGAAGTTGCAGCATTAAAATTTACAAGTGAGAACATTGAAAATTCAGATGTTCAGTGCAAGTATTTCTGAGACCAGTAGATTCGAATCAAACACAAGCTCCATTATACAAATTATCTGTATGGTCATATGGGCCATGTCTACCTTAGTTTGTATATGTATATATATGTAATAAGGCAGACTTTTAAGTGACAAAGAGGAGGTAAAACTGCGTAATTCAAATGAAATAACAGTTTCACATGCTCCATTTTTTTTTGTAGTTACCAGGTGAGACTGTAACAGTGTTTTACTGAAGGTGATAGAGTGATCTTGTTTTTTTAAAGATAACGATTTATCTGTATCTAGTAAATGGAGTATGGTAGTTGAAATTTAGCTAATCCAAAGTTTAACGGAATTTCTGAATTCACTGCTGTCATATATTGGAAGTTTACTTTGCTGCCTGTTCTGTGATGACTGTGTACTTGCTCAGGAAAAATAAAAATATTTACAGAATATTTTTCATCAATGGGCAAAAAAGTGTTGATTTAGTGACGGTTGTAAAGTGACTTACTCAGCTATTGGAAAGCAGACTTTCTTTCAGCAATGCTTAAATCTTACATATTTCTTTGCTATAATTTGGCATGATTGAAAATTACAAAGAAGTGAAAAAAATCAAGGTATATGAAAAATCTTAAGATTGTAGATATCATATACTTCTGTATGCACATTCAAGTAACTTTGAAACTCCTTTTTTTTTTTGATAAGTAGGGTGAAGATTTTCGTTTGTAGTGTCAGTTCAATTTTCTCATCAGCTTCCAAGAAGAAATCAACTTCATGTAAAAAAATGCTCGGATTTTGAACAGTGTTAAAGTGACAAATAGCTCTTTGCAGTCACTTCCAGTTTGTATTTATGTGCTTATATATTATCTCAAACTGTTCTCATTCAGATTTTTTTTTTCCTTTAGACCTCTGGAAATTCTGGAGAAGAATGCATCTTCACATTGCAATGCACTCTTCATCTCTTGGGCAATCTATAGACTGAACTATATATTAAAAAGTGAGTATCTAGAGGTCTTACTTTCTGCATTGTTTTCACTTATAGAGTATTAGGTGCATTGTGACACAGCTAAATTTGGTAATCTCAGCAGTGATGAATGACTTCCTCAGTGTTATAAGAAACGTGAAAAAGCTGAAAAAAACCTATTTTCTCCATCTTTGTCATTTAAATGGTTTTATGACAAAACAGTGCTCTCTGTTAGAATAGGAGAACATTTACTGCAATTGTGCAGTGAAACAAAGCTATAGGGAAAATTTTCATCTTTTTTAACACCCTACTGTGACTAAATTATAGTCTATTACCTTAGTTATTGGGAGATAAGGGAAGGGGAGAAAGCAAACCCATTGAATGGAGGGCAACATTCCTCCTGTGGAGATACACAACTAAAATCTGATACAGGCTTTGTTACAGTTTTCTGAATGAGACTGATGGAACCCTGAGGTAACTGGAGACCTTTTTCTGACAAATTTGAAGTAGTTTGGTGCTTGTAATATGTAGGGCCTTTTAGTTTTGGAAGTAGTTTAGGAATGTCCAATAGAAAATGAATACTGTAATTATAGTCACGTTCCTATAATTCAAAAGTAACATTTTAGAAATTCAAGGAGATTTCATTTTTTTATGATTGGCAATTCACAATATAGTATTTTTTTCTTCTATTAAAACATGTTAAAAAGTGACTGCCTCTTATCACAAAAATAAACTGTTTCAGTATAGTTTTGTTTGAGTTTTTTAAATGTGTGAGATTTTAAATAAGCTTTTGAAATATGGTGGGTTTTGAAAGTTTTTAATTTTTTTAAAATAAATTTTGAAATATTCTGTCATGAAAGTCCTTTCAAAACAATTAAAGGTGTTCAATGAAGCTTGCTGGCAAGTTCACACTTCTACACGATTAGAGTTCATTAAGGCAAGAACTCTTGCTCACAGAACTTCAATTATCTCATTTGCAACTCAATTGTATGGGAACTAGATTTTGTCCTGAAAACCAGCTTGGTGTAGCTGACTGCCAGAATGCTGCTTTTGCTCCCCTATTAGATGCACAGGCAACCAAATTTTGCTTTTTTAGCTCCTTTCACCAGGATATCACTTAGGCTTCCTAGAATTCTCCTTCCTTTCACCTCCACGACGTCTATTGCCTAACTTTTCCTAACTCAAAAAAAGGGCAAGATTATTGTCTTGGAAGAGGGAAGAAGAGCAAAGCTACAAATCTTTTCATAAAGTTTGAACTAGGAGTGCAATGCAGAAAGAGATTGAGGGTATGGCCTTTCATAATCATACTCTAATTTACTTTGTACAAACAGAAGCTGTGTGGACTGCCTGGAGAAATATGTGATTTTCATATATTCTGCAATTCACTATGTGCAGTAACAAGCAGAAGCTAATGCTTCCTGCTGATATAGTAGCTACAAGTACAGAGAGCCTGGGAGGGAACCTTTCAAATCCTTCTGAGTTTAACATTACACGTTGCTTATTAAAAACTTTGAAAATGTTATAGTCCTAATTTAAACACTGATGCACCTAGTTTGTATTTGGTACCATAATCATGGAGCATAACAAGAGCTTCTGAGTACCAGCCCAAGATGATACTACAGGCCCCCAAGAGTAAAAGCATAAGACTGCAAAATGGTCAGTTACCATTTACTAAAGGAATAGAGCCTTGAGAACTGGGTACAACTGGTTTTTGGACACAGCAAAAAGAACAAAATATATATGCAGTATATGTAAAATATGACTTAGTGAAAGCAAAAAAGGAGATAACAAGAAGGTATAAAGGACAGTGACAGCCCCTACAAGAACTGAAAGAAGGAAGAACAGGTAGAGAAGGGTTTTCCCCACCCTACCTCCTGTGCTTAGTGACACTGCCTCCCATCACTGCTGATAGAGCAGGTTCTCTCTTTGTATTTGGTAAAAAAAGATCACAGCTTTCTGGTTTATCTCTTGCTGGGTTTTTTCCCACTCATACCATTTGCTGTCAAATACTTAACAATCACAAATAAAATTCCGTATTTCACAATGTTTCTGGGTGAAGCAAATGACAGTTTTAGACGAATATCCATATGTGTTCTGCACTAGCCTTCTCATCTGATAAGGTGATTGATACTACCACACCAAATTGGGGTAAACATAGATGTAAGCGTTTTGCAGGTTTTCTCAAAAGCTGCTTGTAACAGGTGCAAATAATGAGAATGTTTCTAACAAAGCTCTGAAAAGACCAAATGTGCTCATTTTGGAGGAATTACAGGTGGATGATTTAAATTTTGTGAGACCCCTCATCCATAATATATGTATCCTAAGAAACAGACAGGCTAGAAGAACAATGTCAAAGTGGTATTTGAAATCTTGAGAACACTAAGTACTGGAAATGTATTTTTGTCAGATCTCTAGAATACAAGCCCACGTGGAAATAAGATAAAGAAGTTAACTAGTATTTACATGGGGTGGGGTGGAGAATTGTCAATGTAAACAATGTGAACTAATAGGCTAAAAAAAAAGGAAACGGATGACCTAGAGCATGTTCAAACTTTCAATGTACAGTGATATTATTCAGTAGGTGAAAGTAGTTCATTATTTGTGAAGCTGGAAAAAGTTTGTGTTCCCATTGTTAATAGGTTTGAAGACTGTTTGTAGCATGAGCTACCAACATATTGCTTTTTAATTGGGCAGGAGGGAAGAAGGAAAGAGGTGAAAAAGGGAAAAATATTGTCTCAGCTTCTGAGTGACTGAAGCTAACAATGGATTTAAAAGCTTGTGTAAACAGATATGATAGGAATTAACAGATTTTGCTTGTTTAGAAAAAACAGAAATAATGTTTTCTCTATTTTTTGTTGAAATTGTTGCAGAATTCAGACAATTCAGGGAAATATTCAGGAATGATCAAGAACTGAGCTATTCTGCATTTCTAGTATGCGTAGTGACTATGCTTTGAATTAAATTACAAAAGAATGAAAATGGTAAAGGAAATAACCCATATAGTTAGTTATGAGGGAAGGTTATCAACAGTAATATACTTGAAGCTTAACAAGAATCTAATAGATGCTTTGAAATTAGTATTTTGAAATAAATTGCTTATAATGAACCCTCTTATGGGCAATGTTAATGGATTGCATTTACACAGAAGGGCTATTCAGAGCAATTTGGAATTGTAATACTTGCACTTCTGTAGTTAAATACAGATTATAAAATGAGTCCTAGCCATACTGCATTCCAATAATACAGTATTTAATGGCTCTGTTCATTATTCTGCCTCAGTGTCTTCTGTGATGTACTGCCTACCTGAATTGTAGGTGTTTCATCATTCAGCTTGCAATCTTGAGGGAGTAGTGGAGGATCTTGAAATGTGTACAGTTAAGAGGTTTAAAACTTACTGTTTCAGTGGAAGCCATTCAAGCAGCAGAACCCTTTAGCCTACTAGAGATGAGTGCTCATGCCACCAACAAATGGTGACGCAGAAGTCAAGCTAACAGTTTAATACATCAAAATACTTCCTTTTTTATTCTTCTACAGAATTGTTCAAAGCAAAAATCCTCAGCATCCTTGTACTAGTGGGTTCTGGATAAAGTATATGGATTGGCTCTGGGAAGAATTCAAGGGCTTGGTAGTTTGAGTGACTAGCACTGTGAGGCTCCTTATTTTTAGTCATATAACTACACTATGGCTGCAGAGATCTCTCTACTGACTTCATAAAGGCCAAAGGAAATGTGTGTATGTATTCTCACCAGTTCCTTTAAAGATATGCTACATCACTGCTGACGTTTGTATCAGTAATGTCATTACACCATGGAAGTAAAATTCTTACTGTTATTTCTGTTTGGAGGTTATTTTTCCTTTCTTTTTTTATGACCTTCAAAATTATACATGTAGCAGGATGCATCCAAGAAGGTTTTGGAAACTGTACAGACCATGGTTACCTTCAGTACATTCTGCTCTCATAACGTACATGTAGTTTGTTTTGGCATCGGAGCAGTCATTTATTTTCATAATTTTGTGTGGTAACATAACAACCTAATTCTCTTTCTAGCTTGAATGATAGCAGAGCCTTGTTTAATTTATATGTCAGTCTATATAATCTGACTGGCACTACTAGCTTTTTTTGATCATGTTTTTTTATGGTGTCATTATGAATCTACATCACCTACACAGTCAGATTGCATTTAATCCTTTAATGACAATGCTTAGAAATGCCTATCATAAGTATGAATTTTTTGTAATTGTGGCTATTCTAAAGCCATCATAAAACACAATATTATTTTTAAAATGTCAGTGATTCAGAAATAACACGTCAGACAATCAACTAGAAAGAACACAAAATTATGGGATCATCCATATTCTTAAGCAAGACTTTGAGCAACTGGGAGAATAATGTGAATTTCATGTCATGGTAGCTAGGACCCTCTTAAGCATTGTATCATTATAAAATGTCAGTTGTCAGTGTTTTATGGAGAGATCAGTAATAGAAATGTTAGATTCATGTGAATAGAGAAAGAAGGGGAATGTCTACATGTGAGATCACCAGATGGCAAAAGTTTCAAGAATGGCTGGATTTTAATAGCACCTAGTTTAGCAGGACTGGATTATTCTTGTCATTTTTTATTAGTGTCATTGTTAATCCCAAATAGACCACTGGATATATGTCTTGGTGCTTCGGTACTGTCCAGACCTCTTGGGTGCATGCATCTTGCAGCCAAACCACTGGCCACACTACGTAGACTCATCTCTTTTTGTGGTTGCTGGTGTGTATGAGAGTATGAATATGAATGAATAAAACTGGGTTTGTTTTTAAATAAACTCATCTTCCTCTCTTGCAAGATCTTACATTGAGCTTTGCTGCATCTCTCTTAGCATTACAATATTTCTATGTATATAAAATTTTCTCTGTCTTTTAGACTTTGCATTTGACATTCTTTTAAAATGAGAAGATATCCGTATCTGCAGAGGCTCTTATGAACAACTGGGTAGTTGTGTGAATGTATTAAATTGCCCTCTTTCCTAGGGAGTGCTAAATAACCATAGTTCTATATCAAATGTTGTAGATTAAGGTAAATTTAACCTGCAATAATCTTAAATATGTCTATGCTGTAGTTTATCACAAGTCTGCATTTGATATATTTGAATACCAACTCCACATGTGATGCTTTAACTTGATGTGGGCCCTGGGTTTTTATCATGTCTTTGTATTCATCCATCTGTTAGACTATCTGTATGCTTGGTCACCCCGTGGCAGATAAAGAAATTAAAGTGTTATCAGGTGTTTGTGAGGATCCCCTTGGCAAGCAGTCCTCAATGAGGAGCACATTTTTGACTAAGGAAGGCATTCTGCTGACAAATGCTTGTTATCCCTCAGGTCATGCACTCTCACTCACGTATCATTCTTGCGGAAGAATACTACAAAGGAGAAATGTGTTATAAATACCTTTTTTGGGAGAACCTTTAGATTTCTAAACTGTGTTTTGAGGCTTCACACTTTGAATTTCAAATCAAATTTCCTTATATCCCTTTCATAAATCTCTGTGATTTTTTTTCTTCTTACTTAATCTGCAACTTTCCGAGCAGAATTTTTAGGTTCAGCTCTGTTTAAATCACAAGGCCTTTCCACATTTATCTGATTTATAGTTTTAAATATTCATTTCTGTTTACTGTGTATTTATGTTGATAAGTTAATTTGTAAGTGGAGAGTTGAGAGATGCAGAGGAAAATTAATTTTTTCATACTTCGGATCAAGTTCATGCCACTAACGGTCATGGAGAAGCATATTATTTTACAAGGTGTTTTCATGAAACAAATATCAGTTTCATAATGAAGATAATATAGCTCCATTAAAATCAGCAGAAATGGGCCCATTTTACTGAATGTTAATATTAGAAATAATTGTTTCTGGCTGAGCTGTAACTGACTTGTACAAAGATACATTATTAATGACTAAATAATACTATTTTTTAAATTTACTTATTTGTCTTTCCCTCTTCTGTTTTGATTAGGCTGACATATGGCAGTTCTTGAACTCTAATATCAAAGACAACTGCATATTTGTGACTTTAAACTGAAATAAAAGCTTATTCATTTAAATTAATGAGTTAAGGTATTATAAGGTAAAGCTGTGCTAATGATCATGAATTGCAAAGGAGACTTAATGTACTCTCAGAAATCTGGTCCTAAGAGTCTAACTCCCAACATTTTAAATAGTTCCCATGTGTCAGTTTTGCACACTAGGCAAAAGCCTAGGAAAAGGCAGGACCACAGCCAGTCATTAACTCCTGCATACACTGTTAAGGCAAACTTGTATTTTCCTCCGCACTGTCCTGATATTGGGCAGCTACTGCTACGTGTTCTCTCTTACAGCACCTCCCAACATCCTTTCCAACATAACCTTAAATCTCTGCTCCATCAGCCACTGAAACATGCAAGCAGGCTGCATGTGCACAGAACGCTGCCTCCTGCTCTTGTCATTATAACCTTGCTTTCCTTTGTGTTTTCTCCTAACCATATCCACCTGCTGTGCTTTATCTTAGCCTGCAGTTTGAAGAAGTGACCTTCTCTAATATAGCGAAGGATTTAGCCCATAATCGATGCCTTTGGTGCTACTGCCACAGAAATACATTACATTTTATTAACAGTAGTTAATTCATTAACTACTTTTAATCCACATTAGACTGTTTCATTGTCCCTTTTATCCTTTTATAACTAATACGCAGAAGAGACTTTTCATTCAGACCCCTTTGGCATAAATCTTGGAACAATATGACTCAAGGTTGAGAATAGGTATTAGCTAGCAAGAGAAAGACTACTAGTTGGTCACAGAACTCTAGTGGTGGTGTGAGTATGCCAGATGTGCTGCTTCACTCTCCCTTTCTGAAATGTGTGATTTGGCAAGTAATGCAACACCAATGGAAAGTAATTAAAATATTCCTATCTCTAAACCAGTCTCTGCCTCATTCTTAAGATACTGTGCTTAAAAATTTCCCCCCTTCCAAAGCATGGACCTTTGTGTCCATGAATATAGAAGTCTCCCTAGTTTGACCAGTGTTTGCATAGGATTGTGTGCTTGAAGGAGGCAACTGGCTAATAGTCTCAAAAAATTTCCCCTTGTTTAGGCAGCTAAGTAGGCGAAGACTGTATACTTAATATTAGACTGTATCTTTAGAAAAACTACTCTCCAGTTGCATCACCCACTTCTACACATATCTAGAAATGATGACACTGCATGGTTCAGAAGCTGAAAAAAAGATACACAACTACTTGGTGGTGTAATCCTTGCCTCCGGATATCTAGAGTATTTTGGAGAATTGATAATAAAAATAATTTCTATACTGTTCCCATTCAGAAATTATTATTCAGAAATTATTCTATCAGGGAAAAAAATGTAGATAACAGACCTAAAAATAAAACCGCAGTGACAGAAGTTAATAGCACTTGTAGATATTTTCAAAATGTTAATTTTCAAAACTTTTATTCAGAAACTATCAAATTATTTCTTTCATACAAAAAGATGCTCATGATTTTTTCCTGGGCAGGAGAAAAAAAAAAGGCAAAACAAACCACATTTCCCTTTATAACAGCTTTGTAGAAAAGATATTTTTCAGAGCTAATCCCTCTAACATAACTACAGTAGACACTGCAAAGTCCCGAGTGGTACAAAATTGGTAAGACGGATGCATTTAAAAAAATGAAAAGCTAAGGACACATAAATGCAGAGTGATTGTTGAGTAATTTGAATAAAAATTTGGATAATTCCTCAATGAGTTTAAAGAAATATATCAAAAAGAGAAACTGTAATGATAAGATGAAACAGGAAATTTCTAGCAAAGAAAAAGAACTGTTCAAAGTGTGGAGACAAGTGAAGTGGGATTTCAAACGCTCAACTGGATAATGGCATATATTAATAGCATTATACTCTATTTCTTGGCTGAGAACTTCACTAGAAGAAAAAGTTTTAGAAGGCAATACAAAATATAGCTACATTAAAAAGTTTGGTGAATGAGATCAAGATAAACTCATGTACTTGTATGTATACTTTTTTGATTTCTTTTTATGTTTATATTTTCAAAGTTTGCCTCAGAAGTCCAGGATTTATTATGTTTAAGCTTTTCCTTAATGAAGATATGATTACTAAACCCAGAATGGTAGAACATTTAGTCTATGATACCAAGAAAGAAACAGAAACTTGAAAAAAACCTCTTAGTTAAGTGTCAGGACCCTGAGTGCACCACAAGACCTTAAGTCCTAAGTAGCTTCCCCTGGACCCACCCCCTACCCTCTGCCTGTGGGTTCAGAAACCCATTTCAGGCCAGGCCAGGCCAGGCCCTACCTCCTCACCAGAGCTGTGCTGGAGGTGTGTCTCTCAAATTCTGTCTCTGACCCCAGCTCCTGGATGGACCTTGGACTCATGTTGTAGTCTTGTTTCCGGTTGTATTTCTGGCCACATCTCCTGACTGGACTTGCTGAATGGACTTGTGCTGGTTTTTGCTAGGATAGAGTTAATTTTCTTCTTGGTAGCTAGAAAGCACCGTGTTTTGGTTTCAATACAGGATTTGTTATGAGAAAAATGTTGATAATGAACTGGACCCAGTTCGTTGCTTTGATTTGCCTGGGACTGTCGGTGCAGTCTGTTACCCACCCATTGCTCTGTCTGCAACGTTCAGATACTGTGCTATTGTGTCCTCACTGTGAGGGCACTGCCTGAGTCGGGATCAGCCATAGCTTCCACCTCATCCTCCCACATGGAGAAGTGCCACTTCCTGACATTTAAGTTCTAAAGAAAGTGTTATAATTTTTACCTTTAGTACATGTAGAACATTTTGAGTTTACAGTTTTGTTATTAAAGTTTTTAAAGTAATGTACCTTGCAGCAATTTTGTTGTGGTTTTTTGTTTGGTTGGTTTTTAATATCTGTAACCTCCCTAAAGTTCTGCTTTGAAAAAATAAAAGTGGTAAAAGGCAAAAGGTATTTCTTTTTAATTATGAGCTGAGAACTTCAATATCAGAGAAGGCTTATAATCCACAGTGATATAAAGACCAGCCATTTGAAAAAGATTTGGGAGTGAGATAATCAGTTGTCAATATGGGTTTACAAAGAACAGGTCTTGTTGAACTATCTGATAGGGGTCTTTGAAAGGTTTTAAAAAATTAATCTCAGGTAGAGAGAAGAATCTAGTTGTGGTTGTTTTAGACACAGCTAAGACCATGAGGTCCTGCACTCATTCCCCCCTACCCAGTAAGATGGGGAGAGAATCACAACAAAGGGCTCATGGGTTGAAATGAGGACAGGGAGGGCTCCAACATGGGGACACCCATGGCCTGCAGACAAGTCCAGCATGCCTCCTCCACACCAACTCTGGGATATTCTTGCTCATCATGAGCTCTTAAATTCATAACTGTCCTTTGGGCACAGTTTTCTACTCTGGTATGGAATCCTCCATGGCCTACATGTGGGAATATACTCTGCTGTTGAACCTCCCTGGGTCGCAGGCGACTTCATTTACCTCCTCCTACACTTCTGCATACTGAACTGGGTGTCTGAAAGTCCTCTGTCCCCTCTCCTCCTCCTCTCTGATCTTGTCAGAAATGCTCTCTTTTGTTCAGTCCAATGGTCTTCTGTTCAGGCCCATGGCTCTCTCCTTCTTTGCCAAACCAGTTCTTCCCTCATAAATACTAATTCAAAGAGGCATTTCCCTATCACTAATTGGCTCAGCCTGGGCTGGAGATAGATCTGCTGTGGAGCCAAGGCAGCTTCATGAAGCTTCTCACAGGGACTGTCACTATAGCCCCTTCCCCTGCTACCAACTCTTCCCCCCCCGCCCCCAAAAAAAAAAAATCCAACACAGTAGTATAGATTTTATGGAAGACTCATTAAAATGTTGCTTAGTTCAATTGAAAAGGTCAAAAGTAAGAGAATTAATTTTGGGACGGAGTCTTTGGTCCAAAGCTGACTAGAAGAAAGAATGTACAGTATTATAGTTAGCCATATCAAGCTGGGTTCTGCAAAGCTGAGTCCTCTGGCAGTAGTTTTACTGAACGCTTTTGTTCAAATAATGACTATTTAACCTGGTGCAAGCTGTCGTATACACTGCACGGACTACAGAGTAACATCCATGAAAGTTCTCTAAAGCATCAAGTATAGAATGAAAGAATTTCAAAGTATAAAGTCATTCATGTTGGCAGCATCCAAGAACAGGTTAAAAGAGTAGAATGAAAGGAAGGAAAAGACTTTTTGGGAAATTGTATTCATATTGTACATAACATGTATCATGAAAAGTATAGTTTATGTTAACCGCAGGAAGTACAGCTAAAGGAATTGCGTGGAATTTTAGTCAGCTGCAATCTTCAAGGTTGTTATTTATGGATTATGTTGCTTAACTAGGTATATGGCCTATGGGATGAGAGGCAGAGGAAGTGAAATAAGTGTGGATTCAGAGAACATAGAATTACAGTAACTTAGTTTGGAGGGAAAAAGGAAAAAAAGTGAAATGTCTGTAAGTAACAGTAAGTACCTGTACATTGCCAGGTCTATTAAATGGTACTTAAAAATACTCTTGTTTGTGCTGAACACCAAGGATAGCAGACTAAAAGCTACCCTGTGCTTTTAGTCTAACCCAATTGCAAAGGGGAATCAGTTGAGTCCAGGAGGCAACTGTAGACTGTCTTGTCTATGTTTTATTTACAGGGCTAATAGTTTGTTATGGAAATGTGAAGATGCAAGTGATGTGGATTTTTTCAAAGAAAACTGATTAAAGACTTTGGACACTCTGAGTATATTTAATCTCTCACTAAGTAAAATGGAGAGCTTACTGAAATTAAAATGTTTCCTATTTGGATTTTTCTGTTTGTCTCTATCTCAAACATACACAGAACTTCATAATTTCTCTTGCATTTGTTTGTGATTGTAGAATTTCTCTTAATGGAAGAAATGAACTCTCACTGTAAGAATGAACAAGTGTTTTCACCAAGCTGAGTAATTAAGTTTACAACTTGGCTAAAATAGCACTGACAATGATTAAGTGCATATATACGTGTTTTATCTTCTTCATTGATGTACTGAGCTGCAATGTATTACATAAAAGGTTAAATTCTGAATATTCAATATGTCTTCTCTGCTTACTGAAGTAAAAATAAGAAAATAAATCATGTGTATTTTGTTGGCGTATATTACTACTGACAATAATGATAGCAGAGGAAAGAAATTGAACTGCATTGTCTGCAGAAATTAATTCAGTCATTGAAGTGACTTACTTTGATGCTTACTTTGGTCAATTACACAATATTAAGAAGACATTAAAAGGGAGAAGGCAGCAAAGGATAACAAAACTCATACAATGGACTATTTTAAAAGGTTGAATCAAATAAAAGGGATTTATTTCTCATTGGAAAGGGAGAAAATTAATGGTCTAAGGTGGTTTTTAATCCAGTGTTAAATATAAGATCAAGGATGCATTCATATTGAAGTAGGACAGGGTATTAATGGGTTTTATACTACATTTCTTCACTGTTTGGATCTTATTGGGTTGGCTTGAACACATAAATTTAACCTCAAATTTTAAAGAGTATGAAAGTAAATGATACAAATTGAATATATGAGAGACGTTATGTCAGATTCTCCTCCTCTACTGTTTCTTCTGGTTTTGGCCAAACTAAATTTAGCAGATGTAATCTGGTCATCCATAAAGCATCTAATATAGTGTCAAATAGGAAGTGATGGATTAAACTGAAGAATTAGCACTTACGCAATTCCTGTGCGAATCTCAGTTTGAAGAACTGGCTATATGAGACAACAAGGAGTTGCACCTAAAAGGAAACTAGCGAGGAAGGTTCCTAATGGATAGCTTTAAAACTCGTACTCTTTGGGAAGTGTATTTTCAGTTTGAAATCTTCACAGAAGAAAAGGTAGAAATGAGCTAAAGATATGTGCAGATGCAAAGGTGAGAATCTTTGCCAGAGCAGGGAGATAATAATATCAGCAAGGAAGAACTGAATAGCCTCAAGAATTATGATAGTACAAGTAGCATAACATTGAGCACTATAGCATTTACAGAGGAGTAACAAAAGTATTGACTGCAGACTGGGACCTTGAGGTGTTTAATAAGGAAAAAAATCTGAGGTTTTGTGTAACACACCATAGTTCTAGGTCATTAAAATGATGCTGCCATGCAAAGAGTAAGAATGCAATCTTCGTCTGTGTAAAACATTTACATAGATACAGAGAAGTATTAATACATTGAAGAAGGCACTAGAATATCTTGGTGTGGAAGGAATAGCATGAATGATTTTTGTGACATGAATTCTTAAAAGAAGAGATTCCTAGAACATAAGTGTGTGCATATGTATAAATGCATATATGTATGTATGAATAAAAATCCTACTGGGTAAAGCTAGTGATCTTGTTGCCCTGTGTTCTGTCTTCTTTCAGCAGAATGAGATTAAAGGTTCATGTTCAGTTAACATATCAGACTGTGATGTATCAGGCTGAAATGTATCAGACTCTGAGGAAATATCTATCATTAAATCAGTGGTGAAGGGTAAGGGTGTGGAATGCCAGAGAGAAAAACTGTTTAACTAAAGGGAAA
>NW_010336762.1:26350-37101 GCF_000700745.2 Antrostomus carolinensis
CATTCTAGAGAAAGATAGAAGGTATTTGATTAACAGTACACTATGTTTCTGATGGAAATTTTTGCTAGGAACTTGGAGGTAAATATCCCAACAAACATGGTATATGTATAAGAGGAAATATACAATTAATGCCTTTGATAGTGGTAGATGGAGTTGATTTAGGGTGTTTTCTTCTGCTGTGGTGTTACTGTATATATGCATATGTCTAAGGAAGAGCAGATAGAGTCTAAATGGAGTCTGAAATTTTAAAAGTCTAGCTCACAGAGCCACCTAGTCCCCTTCTAGAGAGAATGCAGGAGCAGGGAGTGTTTGTTGAAAATTGTTTCTCCTTGTGTTTAGACAAATTAAAATAGGACAGTGTAAAAAAACCAAAGCAAACAACAACAAAACCCCCCCAAACAAACAAACAAACAAACAGAAAACCTCAGCGGCTCAGAGACAGATTGTCTGAGATGGAATAGATACGTTTTGAAAACAATAGGAGTACACTTGATATGCAGGTGAGGAAAAGAGGATATATACAACTATAGATTGTACTAGAAAAGGGAATCAGACCATGTAAATAATAGCTGTACTGCTCATTTCTGTTTGAACAAGATAAATTGCATCCAGTATAGCAGCAACTGTGCTTTTTATGTTAAACAGTGGTTTTATTCAGCATATGAACCTCACTTTTAGAGACTACAGACATGTACATTTTATGTGATACAAGAATTTACAAAGCCAAAGTCCTGGATTCAAAGAATTGTCACTGTTACATTAATCTTCAGCAGCTGAAAATTAATTATCATACATCAATTCCTACTAAAAAAACATGAATTATTGATATTATAAGGCATAAATGTGTTGGTTTTGTTGAAGGGAAAATTTTAAACCTACTTTGGCATTAATATCTTGTGTTTTGTATTTTAAGTCACTACATCTGTGAACAAATCTTCTGCCTTCTTTGCCTGATTATAGCCTATAATCCAATATTATACATAAGTACAGTTTTTGACCAAAGAATTTGATGTAGTTGCTTCAAGTCTCTGTTTTTCATTAACTGAAAGATTCATAAATTCTCAATGAGGCAACTGCTTCTGCCTGCTTTGTCATGCTTGGCTCCTGGCTCCCCGTCCCTTACAGAAGCAGCCTGCCCTTGCTGTTGCCATATAGTCTCCTGATATTTTATGCAGAGGAAAAATAATTATAAGTTTATTCAAAATGGTTCCTTTATGATCCAGAGAAGGAAATAAGCCATCCTGGATGGATGACTGTTCTTAAGCAGGACTAAGAAAGTTACTGGTAAATACAAAACACCTGAATTTGGTGAACACTTGAATACTGCAGGCACAAGAAACTCTGAGCTCGAGTAATATAGCAGTGCAAGGAGATTCAGTTTCAGGAAAAGGGATACAGTCAAAGTTGAGTTACCACCATAAAATGAGTCATGCAACTTAGAAATCAAGAGAGTGCTAAGGTCTACATGGCCTTCTGAGATCTCAGAACCAGCTCTGTGCAGGTTCTGATATAGCAACAAAGAGAACTTCAAAGTGGTGTGTAGGATACTCTGAGTCTCTTTCAAACAAACAAACACTCCTTAGGTTTTTGCTTCTTAAGCAGTCAATTTTCAGCTTTTCATGAAATATAGGAAAAGATCAAATAAATGAGCAGAGTGACATCCAAAAGGCTTAGGCGAGTTAAGGGGAAAGTCTTTTACAAGTTTATCAGGAGAAATATAGTAAAATAAAGTGTCTTGATTGATAAATGGGAACTTAAACTAATGATAATAATAAAAAAAATAATTTAAACAACAAGAAAAAAGACAGTTCAGTTAACTGTCTTTTTTAAGAAGAAAAGATGACTGGATAATTTTAAAGTAATTACATTTGCTAAAATAACTATGGATGGGCAGTTAGGGAATACTTGAAAATGTTGTGAATCTAAAAAGTTAGCTTAGTTTCAGTGATTTACATCTTGGAGCATGAAGGGAAATAAAAAAATGTTCAAATAGATTTCAATCGATGTTAAGAGTTGAAATCACTGATTTTAATGGTAGAATGATTTGAAAAAGATAAACTCTGGAAAATTAGTTTTAAAACCTTTCAAGAACAAAAGAAATCTAACAAAACTAGAGAAATACAGAAGTCTTTATGAAGATGGAAAAAATTACTTAGTGTAAGTCCTAATAAGCTAAAGTAAAGAAAAGGAGAAAGAATCAAAGTATTTAGGTTAGAGATGCATACACAGAACGATTATAACCAGGGAAGTAAATCCTGTTGCTTAATACTTACTTTCCTGTTCTTCATGCCATATCTCTTGCAATATCATAAATCATGCAAAAGACAGTGAAAATAGACCTATAATTTAAATAGAATAACTTTACCATTCAGCTTCTGCAGTCATTCTTTTGTGAAATGATTAATAAATACATTTTATTTCAATTATAAAAGTATTTTATTCATGACAATGTATTCTTTATATATACTAGGAACAGAAACTGTTTCCCACAATCACTGTTTTTGACAGATTATTGAGAGATCTGTTCAGTTGGGGACTATCAAAATATTGCTATCAAAATATTTAATTTAATATTTTGGTGATTAAGGAGCAAGAGTAAATATGATGTTAATGACATTCAGAGATTATACTAAACTTATGATGTTGAAACAACAATGATAACAGAAACTTGGTTTTAGAGACATGACAGGAAAATCAACAGAATAGGATGGTATTAGAAATACAAGCTAGTAAATCTCTTTAAAAAAATGAAAGAGGATTTTCTGTAGAAAAAATGAACCTAACCTATAGTTTTTAAAAGGCTGTGGTAATGTGGGCAATAGATTGAACACAAGCATGCATTGAAATATGACCAACACTATGACCAGTATCATTTACTTGACTTTACTGGGTAACTACTCAGCTGTAACGATATTTATGGTCACATCTAGCACAGGAATTGGATTATGATATTAGTATTTATCGTGTAGTCCATTAGATACTATGGTATAATAATATAACTGTACTAAGGTCTTTGCTATGCTAAGTTGTTAGAATCATTAATATACACTACCTAGAAAATGCAGAATTAGTATCTACTCACAATTTCTTGCAAACTAAGCTTGTCCTTTCATATTTTGTATGTGTTGCAGTTGCTTGAATTATAATCAGAACACTCATGAGACAGATTAGATTATAAATCTCAAGAAATGTAATGTTCATAATACCCCAATGGCAAAACCAGGACACATAGGAATAATTTGAAGAAGAACTCTAATTGGAAAGCTTAAAATAAGTTGCTGCATGGCCATTTACTAAAAAGTTTCTGTCTTATCTGTGGAAACATCCACAATGATGTTCAGGAAACATTGCTGCTCCTTGTTTTTAGAGGTTTCTGTTTCTGATTTAAACAGTGTTACCTTTTAATTAATTTCTAGGGGTTTAAAAGTCTATTTAGAAGAGAGAAAATATCATGCATAATCTACATAGATTCTAAATTTCACCTGCTGATATCCAAACAGAGAAGTCATAAAACGAAGTAAGGATAAATGACATATTATCTTGCAAAAATCATATTTCCAGTAAAAATCATATTGCTAGTACAGTATATTAAATGGCTACTGATTCTAGCAGAAGAGCCACTTGGCAAATATAATGATTTCCTTTATGCAGAGATTTTCATAATTAAACAAACACAGCTTTTATTCTACTTTAAGGAAGTCCAGAAACATGATTGTGTGTTAGGAATTTGGATAAGGACATACAGTCCAGGGTCCAGTTCATACTATGTGAGATTCAGAACATTTAAAAGTGCCTACCTGGTCATTGAGAACCAAAAACAAGAAATGGCATGGAATCCAGGGGAAAAACCTCAATTCTGAGCTCTTTTGTAGATTTTCCAGATAGCCTAAATCCCAGATTGTAAGAAACTTTAGTTCAGGAACTTTTCTCCCATTTTTAGAGTTGTTCTGTTTGAGCACCAACAAGAAGTCAATAGGGTTTGGGTGGGAGGGTGTCTTTTGGTCACTTTAGTAGTAAAATCAGTGTGTAGTTAGTTACTCAAGATTAGTACTACAGTCCTAAAGTTAGGATCCCTGATGGTTTTCCATTACTATGTACATGTTTCTAAGTTAAAAGTGAATCTGTTTATGCCAATTAGCTAAAAGCATTCGAGACCAAAGTAATTTCTCACAGACAGTAAGTCTTTTGAGATTTTGTTTCCCAGAGCTAAATACAATTAGACGTTATTAGCTTTTTGTATTGTTACTGTCATGTGATAGTTTGCCTTGCAAATCAGTATTCATTTTCCATATAATTTTTCAGAAATGTGCTTACTGTAGTTTGTTTTTTTGTTTTTGTTTTTTTTAAATGAAAGGGCATTTCCATGTTTGGAAAACAGTAATTGTACAAAGATTTTTTCATGAGTTCATGAGTTTTAATGATAAAATTTTAAATGTCCCATTTTAATCCATTTTACTTAGGAATTATCTAAAAATTATGTTATATTATTTTATTATATTTATAAAAATTATGTAAAAATTGTGATTTACAAAGGAATTGTCTTTTATTATAGAGCAGATTGTTTTAATTGAAACTTTACATTCTTAAGATAATGTTCTTGTACTTCTACTCACAGTGGTTATTTCTGACAATATTTTGAATTGCAAAATAGTTATGTACTTCACATCTGTTGGTTCCTAAAGGGCTATTATTTATATCGTTTTGTAATTTTCTAGATTTTGCATTAATATAACTATAGTCATTGCAGTTATACTACAGTTAAACCATAGCCACTTTGAAATCACACCTCTTTCTATCTAATAGAATAATTAATAACTAAAGCCCCCTCACCTTCATGATGTGAATATACAATTAATGTATGCTCCCCAGCCAAGAAAGAACTTTTCCTTTTTTATTCTCTGTTCTGGTTAGATTGCTGTTGGAGTTCTGAGTCCTGATCTTGTATTCTTCTTGTTTACCAGGTCTTACAATGTGGAAGGATAAATTTGGTCTATAGTTACTGTATATTTGTCTTTTGTAATCTTTTGATATGCAATCAGCTGAATTGTAACTTTATTATCTCAGAAAATCTAATCTCTTCTTAGTAATTTATCATGAGTCAGGCAACACTGGAATTCATGCAGCAGATACAAAGCAGTTACCTACTCTTCATTTCATCTGCAAAACAGCTTCAGAGCTTCTTAGGTGAACTTCTGTCATTCTCTTCTTTGCTCAGCAAATGATCGCATACAATTTCTCTAGATGCATTCTACCTCAGTGCCTGAGTGCACTTCTTGGAATTGCAGCATAATAGAAGAAGAACCAACCAACACAAGCTGCAGCAAGAGAAAGTCCCATTAGATATATAGCAAGAATTCTTCCACTGAGGGTAATCAAACATACTGGAATAGGTTGTTAAGAAAAGACAGCTGATTATCCATCCATGGAGATGTTTAAAACTTGACTGAACAAGGCCTTGGACTACCAAGCAAGAAATTGAACTAGATGCCTTCCAGTGGTCCCTTCCAACTCAAATTATTCTGTAATTCCACTGGATGTTAGGAGAAATAGCTTAAAGCAAGATTTGATAGATGGACATAGTATTTACTTCCCTTGTTTTGGACTCAGTCCTGCATCATTCAACTGGATTTTTTCTCTGACTTGAACAAGAATATAATGAAAACCTTTCTTGACTTAAAATACCTGGGATCTAATTAGCATAGGTGTGGAGTAGTCACAGCTTCCACTGAGATTGAGAGCTGTGAATGACCAATAAATCTGAAAAAAAATCTATACTTTTTGCATTTGAAATTCAGTCCTCATAGCATTCAAATTATGTATTTTCAACCAAGTGCACAAAGACTCCACCTGTGAAGCAGGAATAATACTCCCTTCTTACCTAATATGTGTGTTGTGAACATTAAACTCCTTAAATTATTATCCACATACAACAATAAGCAGTGCTACAGAAATGCCCTTGGTCCTGCATTAGTATCAGAAATAGTAAGATTTGATTGTACATATTGAATTAGGCAAATAAAAAATAAAATTGAAGACCTACCTCATTTCCTAAGCAGTTTTTAGCCTACAGTTGGAATCAAGTAGAATACAAGAGATGCAAAAATATTACTTGAAATATTGTATAACTTGCCTACCTAATATACTACTTTCTAAATCTGAATTCTTGACTAGATGCTCTTAGGCATAATGTGAACATAGAAGTTTCCCAGTGTAATAGGTACTTCTGGAATATCAAATTAAGATGCTATTGCTAATAGTATGTGTGGGTAATTTAAGACTTCGAAAAACCCACAATGTTATACACACTCCAAAACTAAGTAATATTAACTCAATAAATTAAAGACTGTCAAATTAAGGAATGTTGGTGCTTTAACCTCATTTTCAATTAATTTGAATTTACAAGTGTAATAAAACACCTTTTGAGCACCAACACTGAAGCAAAATTAAGGTTGTATTGTTATTTTCACCAAATACTCTTTCTCTGGAAATCTGTTTCCTTACTATGGACTGTGCTGCACTCAGAATCCTCAGATAAGCCTCCATTATCTTTCAGTGACTGAGTGGTGCAGACTGACAGAGGAATACAATTACATCTAGTAATGCCACAGAAATTTCTAGGAACACAGGCCAAGCAAGATGGAATACCCCAAAGCTGCATGAGTTGTACTGTTAACATCCAGAACAGAGAGGCTGCATAGAAATTGTCTCTTGGCCATCTTTCCTGGAGCAATCTCACTCTTAAATTGCACCCAGGAGCTGATTTGGAGAGTGCTGGTTGGCATGGGGCCGAAATCATACTAGGAAGTGCTCTCATCATCTATCTGTCCCAAAGGTCAGTATTTTATCTGATGTAAACATTTACAGATTTCATTCAGCAATTAAAAGAAAGGATATGGCTTCATCGCACAATACAGAGCTGTACCAAAAATAGTTTGCTTGGAGACAGATTCAGGGCTCTGATGGTAGAAGCAGTTTAAACCTTTTATAGTGTGGTATTCAGGTCTGATGGAAGGCTTCTGTTTTTTAAAGGGCTAATCAGTCTAGGCAGAGCTCCATATTCACTGCCTAATCTATCTCAGGTATCTTTGTTCAGCCCTGAATTATATCCTGAGATGAAGTGAGTTTCTACTTCCTGCAGTACTCAACAGGTACAGTGTAAGTATATAAGAAGGTGGGTTATTGCAAATGTGGAATAGGTGTGGTTTCTTTGGACTGGCCAGATTGGGATTGCCATTAATTAGTGTAAAAGGTGAGGATGAAACCCTCATTTTAAACTGTTTTGATAAGATTTAAAGATTTTATTGAAATGAAACAGAATGGAGTGAAATGGAGGTTCCAGGAAATAGAGAATCATTCTGGCTTTAACCAGATTCCATGGACAGTGGAGGCAGTTGCAGGCACAGGCATAGTCACTATGATCTTCATTGGCTTTGAATCTGCTATTGAGAACAAAGGCGCTGGGGTGGAAAGACATAAACCAGATGAATGATTTTGCAGCTTTTAAGGAAAACTTAATTTACTAGTAACATGTATTAGAACAGGTAACTCCGAGAACCGATTTACGGATGGGCGTGTGTATATGCCACAATACATCTTTAACTTGTGGCTGTGTGAGTGGACAAACCATTTTACACCTCTCTCTATTCTCCCTACTCTGCTTTTTCTTGTTTATTTACATAATGATGTATTTAGGGTAAGGACTTTTTCTCTTAGCGTGTACAATACTCAGTATAAATCTTAAAGTCTTTGCGGGGGGGGGGGGTTTACCATTCTACAAGGTAAACAAATAAATAAAGATGAGGCTTACCTTGTATATGTAAAAATAATGGGCTGAATTTTTCACAACGTGAACACATTCTATGTTCACATACAATACACATACACTGCATATAATCACATATATTTTCACAGTTTATTAACATATACAACATTCTGAAGATGAAAGGTGAATATGTCCCTAAAATTTTATTTGGAAAAAAAAGGAAAAATTAAAGCTTATAGAAAATAGGTGCAAGCAGACTTCTTAGCGAATCCTGGTCTTAAAAAATTTATATCCTATTGTCTTCTCCTTTTCAATTTAGACTTACACTTCGGCAGTCAATGAATTCCTCTGTTCTTCCATCCCAGTAAATCTTGAAAATGGTTTTCATCAATTTGGCTAATATGTTTGGAAACTTAGTATGAATAAAACGACTGAAAATTTGATAATTGTAGCAGTTTGAAGGTTTATATATTGATATTTTCATGGACAAGTAGGGACATTAAAAATGCACGCTGATATTAATGGTATATTTTGCAAAAGGCAAAATACCTACCAGTTAAATTTTGACATTACTTAATTGTGAAGTCTTTGGATTTTTTTAATAGATTACGTGCCATAATGTAACAGCTCTTTGTAGCAGTTTTTGTTTTGGTTTTCAGCTTGCTTGTAAATTTTTGACACAAGATAAATCTTTTTCAAGATTTCAAATTCAGACTGAAACATCTGTATTTCTAGCAATCAACAGTTAGTTGAATCTGCAGTTCTCCATCTTCCTTCTGCCCTTTGCATGTTGTTATCTAATCTTGCATGAATTGATTAAAAATATTTTGAACTTTACAATAAATATTCTTCATAGCTCGATATATGTAGATTTTTAAAAATATTAATATGACCATTCAGAAGGTCAAAATTTTTTGCTCCTATCTGCAGAGATACTAGTGCAATTAAACAAATCTGCTTGACATTTTAAAATGTTAGCCGGTGTACATTATTGTCCAGTGTAATGAATTAACTTGCCAAGAAATATAAGTAGATTTTATTTTTGTTTATTTAAGTGTGAATAGGACTGCATGAATGATACCATTTTGCTGAAATTTATAATGTTGAAGGCTATTAAGTGAAAAGATTTTCTAATATTAAAACATAAACAAGGCCATAGACAGCGTTAAAGATCTAAGCAAGAAAAACTCATTACGTTAAAGGGAAAAGATATGGTTCTTTTTTATTTTTTTTTTTCCTTCTAATGCAACATATAATTTTCTAATATGCAAGTAAGAAATGATGGAGTGTAGCCCCAGTTGTCTTTTGGAATTTCTTGAGGTTTTAGGAATTTTGTTTGTAGTTTGGTTGTGCATCAAAAATTACATAGACTTTTTAGTGCCTGCCTCTTTTCCTGGTGTTATTCTTACCCCTCCAGTGCTCCTATGGTTCTAAGTCTTCTTGACAACTTCAAGTCTTTAGGAAGTGGAATTCTTTTTAATTGCTTCATAACAGCATGTTATTTCCTAATTTATTATCTATAGATACATAGAATCATAGAATACCAGGTTAGAAGGCACCTCAGGAATCATCTGGTCCAATCTTTCATGGCAAAAGCTTTGGAGAGTTGTTCTTTGTTATCCCTAAAATCAGTTTCACCCAGTTCCCAAAGTTGTATTCCTAGTGTTATTAGTATTTGTTAGTGACTGACCACCTGTAATCAGTGTGTAAATTCTTAGAGTGTCTGGTGTCATCTTCTGCTTGTGCTTTTGAATGGTCCTATTAAAACCCACAGTTCTACAGCTTTCAAGTTGTACTCTTGACAGTTGAACTAATGCTATAATAACCAGATCTATTCGGACGTACACCCTTGTTCTAAGGTCGTTAATAGATCAATCTATGTACCTATTAGTTATGGCAATATCACTGGATGTTCTCAAAATTTACTCACTTTACACAAGTGAATAAGGATATTTCTTTCTACCAGGTAAAAACGCAGCTGCCATGTAAAGCATCTTGAGATGGGTTCAATTGAGGGAGGATATGTTATATATTATTAAAATTTAAAGATCTAAGTACATTATATTGCATAAATATGGGAAATATCCTGAATTAAGACTTCAGAGAAAAAACAGAAATGAAATTAGCCATGATAGTGGCAATCTTCTGTTAAAATGCATGTAGCTAAAATACAGTTACAGGTAGAAATACAGTTCTATCCCTCACCACCTTTTTATAAAGAGGAATTATAAAACAGGCATTATATAAACACATATCTGATACATAACCTTATTTCTACACCACAAGTCAGTAGACTACTGCTAGGCTACATAAACTATTTGGATAAATCTCAGCAGGCAGTTCAAAAAATCTGGGTTTTGTTCTATTTTACTGAGCATTTCAAAGCATAGACATTCAGAACGCACCTGGACACCTTCTTGTGTGATCTCGTTTAGGTGTTCCTGCTCTGGCAAGGGGATTGGACTTGATGATCTTTCGAGGTCCCTTCCAATCCCTGACATTCTGTGATTCTGTGATAAAATCTGAATTTTGTAATGACATCATGTATTTCGAGTGACAGTTCCCTGTATCGTACATAACCCGTGAGTATTAGGTAGGTAGGACTTACAAGATCATTAAGGTGTACAGTTAATTGCTTTCATTTCACCTATCTGATATGATTAATGCTTCTTCCCTAAGGAAGAATGTTATTATTAAATAATTATTATCCATTAATATAAATCACATTTCACAAAATAGCTTTTAAGTAGGACATCAGTTTTTTGTGAACAGATTTTGCAAGAGACCGGGATGTTTTCATGGAGTAACCTTGTTAACATTCATGCTGCGAGTTTTGTATAAAACCTTAAAAATTGTCAGTCTTATTACATTGTATTACATTTTGTACAAACTGGAAGAAAAGTACCCCAAAAATTTCTTGTACAACCAAAACTGCAGTCACTGCCACTAAAATTATCTGATTTTTATTTTTATTTTTATTTTTATTTTT
>NW_010336763.1:0-4357 GCF_000700745.2 Antrostomus carolinensis
ACCCCAGCGCTGTCCCAGCTGCTGAGAAGAAAGCCAGCTCTGTGCCCTGGTTTTTAGCTGGGACAAAGAAATTTATCATCAGGACCCTTCTAATTTGCAGCAGCAGCCCTGCCTTCCCTGGCTTTCCCCAGATGGGGGCTGTAGCTGAAGGCCAGCTGGGCCCAGAGCAGAACTGGGGGGCAGGACAGTAGCACAGCTGAGGCACAAGCAGCCTGGCCTGGGGCCTGCAGGGATGAGGCTCTGGGGATTCACCAGCACCAAATACACTTTATCATCCACACAAAGCAGGGGTTTTTTTTCTTTTTCTTCTTCCCATGGAAGATCTCTTGCCGCTGAAGTCAGAGAATGGCTGGCACCCAAAGAGGAACCATCCCTGGAGTCACCACCCAGAGCATGAACCACCTAAACACGCACTAAAAGGCCACCATATGTCACACCAAGACTGAAATGGCACCAAGTGACCTCAGCGAGGCCGAGCTCCAATGCTTTAGGGCTTGTCCTAAAACAACATCCCCTATTCCAACACCCCTCTGCCCTCCCAGGAGCTTCCCACTGAGAACATCCCCGAATCCCAGCTGTCACAGCTCATCCGTGCGTGTCTGGAAGAACCAATTCCTTATTTCCATGCACGGGCTGTTACTACCCAGTGAGTCCTTTAACAGGATCCCAGCCCTCCCACGGCGTCACACACCAACTCATCACTTCTTACTGCATTTTTCTTTCTTTTTCTTATTAAAAAAAAAATCCTTTCTTTTATTTTTTTGCATACAATTTTACATAGCAACCACTCCAACATCTCCAAGCCCCCCAAAAAGAATGTTGTAAGAACAGCACACGCTACGCTGAACACAAAAGAGGGCAGGAAAAAGAGCATCTGCCACCCGAACAAAGGCTTTAAAATCTTTCTTCCCTGATTTCTTTAGGTGCCCATATGTGACGCAGCAGTAAAGCAACATCACGGCGAAGAACTTGGCTTCAAAGCTCAGATTCTGTCCTGATGAACTCCACAAAAAACCACCTGAAATAGTTTTCTCACTGGATTCTCTCAGCTCGCATCACTCTCTATCTTCTCACGTGTTTCAGATGTTTGTAATTTTAAGAAAACCCAAAGAGCCAATAATTCAGAGGAAATAAAATAGAGTGGGATTAAAAACATAAGCTGAGATTTCTCTGGACAGGTCTCCAGATCATAAAACTATGATTCTTAAGTTATGATTCTGAAGGATAAGTTGCTTCTGCTTGTAAACATAGAATTGTTTGGTTGGAAAAGACTTTTGAGATCATCAAGTCCAACCTGTCCACTCCTAAACCAGATCTCTGAGCACCTCATCTACCCGGCTTTTAAACACCTCCAGGGATGGGGACTCCACCACTGCCCTGGGCAACCCCTTCCAATGCCTCAGAACCCTTGCAGCAAAGAAATTCTTCCTCCCATCCCATCTCAACTGCCCTGGCCACAACTGGAGCCCATTTCCTCTTGTCCTGTCCCTTGGGCCTTGGTTGAACAGACCCCCCCCCACCTCTCTCCACCCTCCTCCAAGGGACTTGCACAGAGCCACAAGGTCTCCCCTCAGCCTCCTTTTCTCCAGCCTCAACACCCCCAGTTCCCTCAGCCACAAGGGAACTCAGCACACTTGTGCTCCAGACCCTTCCCCAGCTCCGTTCCCTTCTCTGGACACGCTCTAGCACCTCCATGTCCTTCTTGGACTCAGGGGCCCAACACTGAACCCAGCACTCCAGCTGCGGCCTCACCAGTGATTCCCAGTGCAGGGGGAAGAGAACTTCCCTGCTCCTACTGGCCACACTGGTGCTGATCCAGGCCAGGATGCCCTTGGCCTTTGTGGTGGTTTCATCCTTTTGGTTTGTAGCCAAACATAGCCACTCTCTCTATCTCCCCATCCTTCCAGGGGGCAGGGGAGAGAATTGGAAATAAAAGGGCAAGACTCACAGGTTGAGATAAAAACTATTTATTAATTAAAATAAAATTATAATGATAACAACAGTGATAATAGAATATACAAATGAGTGATGCACAGGGCAATCACTCACCACCCGCCGACCGATGTCCAGCCTGTCCCCAGCCAGCAATCACAGAGCACAAACAGTCCCCAAACCCCAGAAGAGTGAGAGCCTGAGTAATCCCCGAGAGAATCCCCCCAATTTCCAGTCACCCTTGGTTAATTCACTGACATGACGTGATATGATCTGGAATATTTCATTGGCACATCCAAATACCAATTTTGGGGTTTGTTATTCACTGCGCTTCTCCCTCCCACTCTTAATGCAGCTGTGAACCACAACGACCTTGAGCTCCAGCAGCAACTAATAACATTAGTACCTTCTCAACATTCTTCTCATAACAAATCCCACACTGAAACTAAACCACAGCTATTCTAACTACTGAGAAGAAAATTAACTCTCTCCCAGCAAAACCAGGACAGTTACACAGTGCATAAACCCAACAATGGTTCTTACTTCTTCATTATATCACAGCAGCAAGGTAAAGAATCCACCATGGCATTATTATTTGGAAGAGAAGCAATTGGCCATGTCACCCTACACTCAGCTATTAAAAGCTTTCAAGTGTGAACTTTTTTATGGTACTTGGACATTTAACAATATGCAACATCTTCCTTGATTCTTTTTTTAAAAAGGCTCTAAAAATACAAAGGGGAAGAAATTGTGGCCTCAACTGTTGATGTGCATCATCTATCCTGAACTTGATATTGAATTCTTCCCTCAAAAGATACAGTAGAGAAGATCATGGGTTGCAGTAATAAATTCAGTTGTTAACCTTGAGGGAAGATACATGACTTCGCATCGATTCTGTAGTGCTATTCTGAAAGACAATAAAAAGATTAAAAAGAAGATATCATGTGGTTTTAAACTTACAACACAATCTGAGCGTACACTTGCACGGTCATGGGTCGTTCCCAACAGCAACAGATCCAGTATTCTGATAAAGTTACTTTTTTATATATAAATAAAGGCAAAGGAAACCTCAAAACACACTTTAAAAAAGCTGGTTTAAGGTGTTTTCTTTAGAAAAACATTCAGTTTTGACAAAATTTGAGCCATGGGACTCACAGGGGTCACTTCACCAAGTTTCAGCCTCCCTTACAGAGTTCCTCACCTCAGAGCAGAGTTACAAGCTTCCCAGCTTCACATTTTCATGTCAGAACATCCCAAAACGTTTAAGGAAGTTTTACAGTATCCAAGATAGATACTTTAAATCCTGTTTCAGGTTTCAGAAGCAGCCTTTTAAAACCTGGAGCACAGGAAAACTCAGTAAAAGCAATAAAAAGCAGTAAAAGCCTAGCCTGCATACTTCCATAAAAATATTTTCATGCACACACATAAACTTAATATATAGGCAAATATTTTGCTCACTGAGAAACCTGTGCCATTTCTCTGTGTCAGATTCCTTCTTTTCCTTGTAATAAGCTTGCTTATCTTCTAGTCTCAAATCATTTTGGTTGTATATGTTTATCTTGCATTCATCAGTACATCCAGGGAAAGCAAAAAAACCCCATGAATAAACATCAGAGCTTTCACGAGGCAAAGTTACAGCAGTTTAGATAAAAGAGTGTGACTTGTTTTAGCCGTGTTTTACATGGATGTTATTGCTATAGAATCACAGAGTGGTTTGGGTTGGAAGGGACATTTCAAGGTCATCTAGTCCAACCTCCCTACCATCAGCAGGGACATCTTCAACCAGATCAGATTGCTCAGTCCAATCTGACCTGGAATGTTTTCAGGGATGGGGTTTCTACCACCTTTCTGGGCAACCTGAGGTCTCACCATCCTCATGGTAAAAAATGTCTTCTTTATATCTAGCCTGAATCTCCCCTCTTCTAATTTAAAACCATCACACCGTGTCCTATCGGTATAGTCCATGCTAAAAAGTCATGGAATCATTAAATCATTTTGATTAGAAAAAAACCTTTAAGGTCATCAAGTCCAACTGAAATCCTAACACTGCGAAAATCTTTCTTATAAGCCTCTTTCTAAGTATAAAATCTACTAGAAGATGTCCCTGGAGCCTTCTGTTCTCCAGGCTAAACAACCCCAACTCTCTCACCAAGCCATCAAAAGCAATACCACCATATCTGTTTGGTAATAAAGAATAAACCAGTGAATTCTAATTTGATTTTTCGGAATTAGAATGCGATTTTCTGAATTAGAATTCATTATGAATTCTATAATTCGTTGTTGTAATGATAATGGCAGAGCACAGGGACTTCCCCAAAGGCTTCAACTGCCTTCCCCCCCTGACACACACACACAAACTCAGCACCCAAAGCACCAGGTTCCAACATCATTTTCCAGAAAATAATAAAATAAAATAAAATAAAAT
>NW_010336764.1:0-11278 GCF_000700745.2 Antrostomus carolinensis
GCTCATTGGCCCAGCCTGGGCTGGGGGGGTCCCTGCCTTGGAACAAGGGGAGCTTTTCACTCTCACAACGTGGCCTTTCTCCCACTACCAAAAAAATTACCCGCCTCTCCCCCCCCCCTCAACCCCCTCAAACCCCAACACAGAAGGGTTATCTTGTTTTTGCTAAAACAATAGTCAAAGAAACTCCCCAAAAAGCTTGACTGCTCATGAATCTCAGCATTTTTCAACAGCAGTATCACCATTTCCAACTAAATCCCAGCAGGCTCGGTTCCATTAGAATGCTAAAAACCACATCAATAACACAGGTGCCCACAGCAAATTCAATAAATGATCCATTGAAGCAGATTTTCAAGATGGACAACAAAATATATTTTGGTAATGGCCCATCCTGCGGAAATGAGAAATTAACAAGTCTAATTACACAACATGCTCTTTGCACTCACACAAATCTATTTTTACCAACTGACAGCACAGAATTTCAAATATATTCCAAGAAAATTACTAAACTGAACTCGGTTTTCTGAGAAGTCCACCTAGCTCCAGTAGCTTAAGTAGGTTACATGCATTTATAGTGCTCCATGTGAAAAATTTCATTGATCTTAGTAGACTGTGGATAAGGCCCTAACCAAGATCAGACTTTGGCTCCCAGACTGCTACAGATGCCTCAAGTGACCTTAACAAGTGGGTCACCCTTGATACTACAGGGGAATTTAAAGTTTCCTCTTAATATGATGAAGGGGGAAAATATTACTTCTCTACCTTGCAAGCTTCAGCTCTGAACACAAGCACCAATGAGACACTTGGAGAAAGTAAGTCATTAGAAACACCAGCATTTCTGCTACACATCACCTTTAAATATTGCCAGTCTCCAACCCTAAAGGGAAAGAAGACTGGGATTCCTGTATCAAGTTCTGTACCGATACAGAAAAAGCAAATACTCCTTTGTGGCCCCACCTGGGGAAAACATCAGAAGCTATGAAGAATCAAAGTACCACAGTATGTTATCAAAAGTGATTTTGGTGTCTTTTAAGCTTCAGATATCCCAACATACACGGAAATTGGGGCTTACAACAAGGCTCAAAATTTAGAATTCCCAGAGGTATCTCTTCCATAAGCTTAACAAACTTGGTCCTAAAATGTATTTTGATATTCTGCTCACACTACCCTCTTTGAACTCTACTTCAGAATGTGAAATTATTCATGACTGACTTGTAATATTCATCCAGTGCTGATATATCCCTTTAACTAAATTAGAATCATAGAATGTATTGGGTTGGAAGGGACCTTCAAAGGTCATCTAGTCCATCCCCCCCTGCAGTGAGCAGGGACATGTTTTCTAGAGCAGGTTGCTCAGAGTCCTGTCAAGCGTGACCTTGAATATTTCCAGGGATGGGGCCTCCACTATCTCTCTGGACAACCTGTTCCAATGATCTACCACTCTCATATTGAAGAACTTTTTCCTAATATCCAACATAAATCTACCCTTTTCTAGCTTAAAACCATTACCCCTCATCCTATTGCTACATAATTCCGTTCCTTCTCCTAAAATTCCCTCCCCTCAAGTGTCTTTACAAAGGATTATAGTTTATTCTGCCTTGGCATTGAGGAGAACAGACTAGATGTTCAGAATGTGATTACATGCTATTTCTTCTAATCAAAAAGATGCTGAATCTTCACCTATTTCTCAGCTAAGTGTAGCTATTTTTATGTCAATGGAAAATTTATTTCATTATTTTTTCCAAAATGAACAATAATCAGTGGCTACTTTCAAATTCACATCAGAACTTCTCAGCAGCACATTTGTATCTACCTTTGCTCCTGAAGACAGCCTACTCTTCCTTCATCTAGATCTCCCCATGCAATAACCATTCCTATTCCCTTTAGTAACATGGGCTGCACTGTGACTTGATACTGGCATGTTTTGTTGATTCTTTCTTCCAGTCCTTCTGTCTGCACAATATAACAATTGGTCACCACTCCTTTTCTTAGGCTTTGGCTCCTGATGAATATTGCTACTTCTTCCTCTGTTCTTTCCTACTGATTACCTTTTCCTTCTTCCTTGCAATTCCTCACATGCTGCTGATTTTCCTTAGATTTTTTTTTTAACAGAAAGTCTGTCTTGATCTTGCTTCCATGTTCCTCCACTGTAACGCCATCTCTTTAATTTAGCTTCTCCTGTACAACAGTATTCTACTTCCTCAAAGTCTTACATTATCTTTAGTTGCATTTCCAATACCTAGAGCAGTGCTTCTAGAATGTCTACCAACTGAAACACTCCATCTGTTAATAAAGTGCAACAAGAAGCTCCAGAGTGATGTAGAATGCACACTTTCTACATCTTAAACACCTTCACAGCTTGTGCTAATTTCAGTATTTCCATCATTGCCATCAGCTGCCATCTTTGTCTTCATTATACTTCCTTGAAAGCAAAATCAGAATAATTCCTACAAAATGCCCTGCCCTGCTGGTTCCAGCTGTTTTGCTTGGTGGTTCCAGCTATGTGTTCACTAGATTTTCTTAGTTGTCTGCAGAAACACAGAAGATTCTGTCCTGAATTAAAATGGACAAAATATCCAGTCTACAGAAAAATTATGGATAACTGTCTTACACTACAAATGTGAATTCCATATGCAGAAATGAAAGCCTATAATAAATAGTAATTCTGATGTGAAAGATGTTGTTGGCACTTTTGACTGTCCCGGGCAGCCTCTGCTTAATAGAGAAATCCCAAGGTTTCTCTAGACTGTCTTGACTCCCTGAATAGTCTCAGACAGTTGACATTTTCTTTTAAAGCAACCTGCCAGAAAATTGTTAGGCTCCCAAATACCTTCACTTTCTCCAAAATAGACAGGTAAAAAACTTCAAGATAGTCAAGATCCATTAACAAGCCAGTAACACAGTAGCATGTTTTTCTCTTTTTAGAACATAAAAATATCACAGCTTTATAGATTTTTTTATCTCACATCCTCTAGAGCTAGAAACCAGAACTTTATTTGACTGGAAAAGGAGAGTCCCAATGGGACATAACATTCTTTTGTAAACCTGATAGGGCCAAGATAATGGTGACTAAAATCTTGATGTGTGTCTGGAAAAACAATTTTAGGTCATTGTCTCAAGTCTTACTATTTGTTTTAATTTGAACAAATTAGATTCACAATAAAGTATGTTCCTGAACATTCCCATTTTCTTTAATGAGAGGTATACTGTATATTTATTATTTGTAAGTAGTACAGTCACCCCAAATCCATCGACAGAACTGCTGTGCTACACCTGATTAGTAAGTAAAATGCACAAGTGAATATAGACACATAGTGTATATGTTTTAAAACTTACAATACTATAACTAGTGCTAACATAATGCTGAAGTCTCTTTATAGTTACAGACATCTTGGTATATTACACAGCTTGAGATTTTTCATGCCAACAAGCTGGAAATTGGAGGAAAAAGGGCACAAAATATAGACATTTTATAAGGGAAAATCATGCTGAAACTTGACTGATGAGTTTCAAAGATAAATTTAACTCAAAAGCAATTTGAGTTACAGTATTTAGTGTTGTCGCTAACTAAGTTTCTCATTTTCAGTAAAAAGACTTACTAAACTTTGGTAACTAAATTTTGTACCCTGAGCTCCACCTGCTTTTTTTGTTTCTGTTTAGCTCACCATTCTGAAAGGTGATCTTTGTCCCACACTTTTCTTCACATCCTATAAACCAGACTCAGATTCTGGACAGGCTCGGTCTTTATCATCTCTTGCACAACGGTTCATCTCTTCTTGAACAGCCAGCCAGAGTCACTGTATGAGGCACATCAATGTACTTATGCAGACTACTGATCAATCCTTTCCAGTAATGCCAATGTTCCTACAGCTCAGAGATTCATCGCCTACCTCTTTTTGGTTCATTGAGATGGATATGGTCTCACACCCTGCAGAGCAGGGTTTGCAGTGCTCTATGGTCTATATAAGGGCCAAGTAGATATTGGACAAGAAGAAGGGGAAAAAAAATCTCTCTCGGCATCTGTGTTAAAATGCTTAATATCATGCTAGCCATTTATGGTCATGGCTCTAACTCTCAAGAGTCCTGATGACAAAGATGCTAAGGGAAATGCTAACTGCAGGTAATTTCTAGACATAGGTTAAACACTACTATAGGTTTAAAAGACTTGTGTCTTCTCTGGGCTGTGAAGGTTGTCCCTTCTGGTGCAGGCAATGGCACCACCTTTCGGCTGTGACTTTAAAAGATGCAAAAGTCCACTGCTTTAGCCCTGCTTCATCTATGTTACCAGAAAAACAAACAGACAAACAAACAAAAAACAACAAACAAACCAACCCCCCCAAAACCCCAAACAAAACATATCAAGAAAAGTCAACATATCTGGTGGGAAACAGAAATGTTTTTAAACAAAAGCTAACTGGAGGCAATATGCCTTGCATCTGTACTGTCTAGTTAACAGAAAGTCTTACTGTTAGCAAAGTAGTACATCAATCAAATCTAAATCTCATTAGGACAGGCTATGCCGTTTTAGCCAAATACAAGTTACTGTTCAACTTTAGCAAGGTGGATTAAGAATTATTAGCAATAAAATGCAATTAAACAGTGGCAAGAATATGACTTCACTATTAGCTAGACAACAGAACATACTTTTGAAAGGTGAGGCAAACCAGGCAACCATAAAAAGGAAAAACTATGAATCCACTTTCTGGTTTGGTAGCACATGCATGAAGCAATACATTGGAAGTTTTTGAGCTGACAAAAGAATTAACCTGGGAAAATACTTTCCCACATATAACAGTCCTATAGCAGAGGGACTTGCAGGATGCGACTGTTTCCATTATTCAGAGAATAATACCAAAACACAAAGCCTGATTGGATCCTTCCTTCACACCACAGTTTCCTCTTATGACAAAACCTGCAACACGAATGAAGCTATTCCGTACCCAAAGTAGGCTGCAAGACCTAATGCTCTTTCACTGGGGATGTTTCTGCATAGCTTCTCATGGTCTACTTCAACTAGAAGATTCTCAGCTGTTACATTCAAAGTCTTGTTCATGAGCAAAGAGGAAACACATCTTATACATGTAAGAAAACCTGAAGGTTTATTGTTAGCATAATGAAAATCTCAAGAAACTAATCAAGAAGGATTGTTAGTCTAGATCTATTTTTATGGAAAACAAAGAAGAATAATAATATGGAAAAAGGCACAATAATAGCAATAATAAAATGAAAATTGTCTATCCCTTTCCCTGGTGTTACGCTCACCCCTCCACTGCTTCTCTGGGTCCTAAGATCTGGCGTTGGCAATGGAGGGGATGTTATGAGGAACTGTCAGCATCTGGAGTACTTCACCAGGAGGAAGATGATGTCCGTGCTGTTGTATTCTGCTTCTTCCCCTCTTCTTCCTTCCTCTTAGGGCCATACATATATCTGTTTGCTAACATGTATTTACACCTCTCTTTCTTCTTTTGTTCTGCAGCTACAGGTTACATCTGAATTAATTATAAATGGTGCCATGTATGTATGTTAGATACTATTTATTTGTTTTCATGGTTGGCCTATAAAACCAGTTTTCTCCGGCTCCAGGTTTGCATTTACCTGTTACTGAGCTGTTTATAGAATGAGGTCTTCAGTGCCAAGCCTGTGCCCCAACTCTTATTATCTCCATCTTTACGCCATTATCACATTCCTCCACTCTCAGTGCCTCTGCTGTTCTACCAGGCCTGTGTTACTACTATCTGTATAAAACCAGAGTGGCACCACGCAAAGATAAATAAGAGTAAAAAAGATATAGATGCTTGGTCAGTTAGAGAAACTACTGTCAGAGCTATACAAAGTAAAACAGGAAGGTCAAGGAAAGTTTGAGCAGAGCACAGCTGACATGCCCCAGTCATGAGGGCCTGCAAGCTCTGAACAAAGCTCATTGCTTTGTCATTAGCAAAGGCAACACCGTATTACAGGGCTACAGGGTCACAGTCCTTCATAGGAAGGGTTCTGTGCTTTCCTAGCTAGGTCCAGTAATCAAAAGGCCAAGACTTCTGCAGCAGAAGGACAATACCTATGACATGTCAAAATTCAGATCAAGTAACCGACACCAGAGCTAAGCAAGCACAGAATAGGACAATTGTAAAAATTTAGAAAAATATCTTGATTTGCCCTTAAACAAAATGTTCAGAACTTTTGACCAAAACAAAAAATTCAGATAAAATAAATTCGTACCAAATCTGTCTATGTATGTGTGCAGGCATATGTAGAATTCATTTTTCTGTGTGTGTTTGCGTGTGAGAGCGAGTGAGTGCACGCACATGCGAGAGAGAGTGCGAGAACATCCTTGAGAGAGGGAAGGAGTACACACAAGAGAGGACGGAGAGAGAGAGATGATTGCAAGGAATTTTTTCCTTTTCTAATAAGCAATCTGCTGAAAATAGAAACAACTGCAAAATCTTTTTTGCTGAATTTGTCCATTTTAGTAGGAAAAAAAAAAGAAAGCTCTGGTCAAAAATATCCACAGCTACAGTGAATCTGAATTAAGCACGAGTGGTATCTTTTTCAAAAAGACACTTTGCATCTCATTTTACGGGCTTGTTGCCTGATATGTCAATAATGAAACTGGATACCACAGACCATTGATTTCTCTAGGTCTACTCATGTGAATTAAGAGATGAGCCACTGGTCCCAAAGGCACTTAAGTATTCTGCTATACTTATGTCCTGGCACTAATGTACTGTATAGTCTCACATCAGAGTTTTTTTTCCAGAAGGTGTGAGAAAGTGCTGCATCAATTTGCTAATTTTGTCATTACTGTCATTTTCCAAATTAAGGCTGTGGCTAAATTCTGCTCTGCATAACGTGGATGTAAATATATAGTATCTCCACAGAACATATAGTATCTCCATGGAAATCCAGAGCTGGTATGAAGGGAAGTCAAGTTCAGTCTTAAAGTTTCAGCTGGGTTTTTTTGGGGGTTTGTTTCTTTGTTTTGTCTTTCTTTTCAGTAATACTGCTTGAGGAAACCATACTGAGGATTTCTAAGCAGATCTTATTAAGTTTCTCCAAGTACATATTCTGAAGCCATGCTGAAAGTCCTACAGGACGATGACTGCGCTTTATGGACTAAGAGTCCTACTACTCCCTCTAGTTCCTCACATCCTCCTCATAACAACCCTGTGGAGGGGACCGCCACCAAACTGTTAGCTCATTAGCCTCTTTCTAGAGAGAAAGACTCCCCCAAGAGCCCAATCCATGGTTTTTCAGCAAGTCTCCTGAGAAGCTGTAACCAGCCTCTGCTGTCTAAGATGTTTCAGTCTTCTCATAACACAACAAATGAAATTAGGCAGGGATTCCAAGATCACAAACCTCAATAATTTCCTAATGGATGTACTAAATGTAAACCCCTTGTAGAAGATGGTGTCTTTCAAAATTATGAATAGCAAGAATTTCCACACATAAAAACATGACAACAGTCTCTTTTCCAAACAAATACTTCCTCAAAAACATGAAGTCAGATAGTGAATTATAAAATTATTTGTCCCCGATGGAACCTTTAAAGAGACAGATGACTACCCTCTGATTATCCATGAGTCTACTAATAAAAGGCACAAATGCCTATTCTAGTAAAAACACCCACTCATGGCCAGCAATATGTTTTCTAAAGAAGGCAATTATAAGTACCAGCTTCATTTAGATTATGTTAGTGTAATGAAGAGAATTCCAATACATTTTTAAGATCAGTAGCTCCTTCACATTCATTCTAAATGTATTTAGAAGCTAGCATTATTCACCCATTGAGGTGAATAATGTAACCTCAATATGAGGTTACTGAAATGGATTTGATTGCGAATACATTTTGTGCAGATCTCACCTCAACCCTAGAAGTACCATCCCCAGATTTTCTTATTTTTGTGAGAGAGCTTGTGAATTTTTTAGAAAATAGGCCCCCCAACACTTAGGTAAAAGCTGCAGTCCACTGAAGTAATTCCCAACCATGAGAACACCACACAGTGCATGTTTGACCAGGAAAGCTGAAGTACTAGTTTCTGCTCAGCAGAAATTAATAAAATCACCCTGTGGACTTTGGTAACAATTAACTGAGAGCCAGTCTAGTATATTTAAAATAAATGTTTCTACACCTAGTGAATTAGAGCCAATAGAGTGTTAGTTTGTAGTCAAAGAAATTTCAGTTTTGATATAAGCAACCCTTATGCTATTACAGCGTTGCCCCAAGAAGATAAAATGTCACTATTTCTCAACTTGAATTTTACCCGATTCAGCTGGTGAGCTTGGGGAATGGATCCATCAAGAGGTCAAGACAAGAATCTACATGCTTCCTCTCTGAAAAGGCTAGTAAGGAAGTACTGGTCCATATTGACTTAAGGTTGTCAATGCATCTCTTCACTGATGAATAGGATAATAAAATGAGGTAAAAGAGAAGCCCTTAGCAAGCTAATGTAAGGACTTTGCTCAAGAAACCATGACTTAGATGACCTGACCAAAGCTTCAGTTGTCAACTCTTTGCTTTTCCAGGACCAGGGTTTGTTCATCTTAGAAGCAAATTCTGAAAAAAATGCTCTCTTGAAAGAGAGATTTTTAGTGTAAAGCAGGGGGTGGGTTGATATGGTGATTGTTAACTGAGTAAGTTTTTTTCTAATCTGGTTGATTTTTCTAGCCTATTTCCTGTGACTGGATATTTAATTCATCATATATTTTAATTCTGTCCATGAAATTTGTTAAAACCGAAAATTAGGTGAAACAGTTAATTAGTTGAGTAATATGGATGACGCAAACAGCTCTAATTACAAGTTAGTCTAATGCATCACTTTGTGGTTTTGCTACCTCCTGCCATTCTTTTACAAGAAAACAATGATTCCTAGTCATCTTGGGAGACATTAGTTTTTCATTGCAAGAACATGTATTAGATCATACCTACTAAAAAAGAGTATAACCTGTGCTGCCTTGCAGTCTTTCATGCAATGCATAATACAAGTTGAAGTTCATGCTGACCTGTAATCATTCGCTACAGATTTAGGTCTTCTTCCAACAGCAAGCTCTATATAGGTTGATTACTTCACCTACTGCACTCAGCAAAAGGGCCTAATTCTCTTTTCAGAGATGCACACACAAGTGTCTTTGATTTCAGCAAGCAATATATAGGTATACCAACAGCACAATTTTATTTAATTTTCTGTTTGCACCATTGTCATGGTTTATTGGAATCGGTATCTAAATCAACTTGGTAAAAAAGTACCTTTTTAAGCACATGAAAATTCTTAATCACATTTTTGACAAGAATATTTTCAATTTTTTGTGTGAATACATAGGTAGCTACTGTAACACGATCGTAGTAGAATTGTCTTTCCATAGCAAACCAGATTTGCAATATGACATGCATTACTTTTCCGTTACAAAGCACTATTTAAACACATTACAGATTTTTTTTTTCTGCAGCGTTAGCTCAAGTAAGTGTAGACTTATGTTTTCTCTAAAATCTATTATCACCAACTGATATTATCAAGGGAGATTTTCTTAATGCCTGATGCCAGTTTCTTTAGCATTCCCTAGAAGGATGTAATTTGTGACCTAGCACTAGTGGCAAGTAGAATGTATTTTGTGATTCCACATGAACCAAAGCTGCAAAATCACCATCAAGAATTCATAAGCTTAGGCTATACATAAAAGATGTCCATAGTGGTAGCCCGTGAAAGACCAAATTTTCTACTTGCATCAGATGAAACAGAGAAATCTTATCAGTTTAAGCTTTCTGTGTTATTACATTGTTGTGACATCTTCAATGGCTTCCAACAAGAGCAAGTTGCATGCAGCCCTGCCTTAGAGGAAGCACAGTTCCTGTGCCCAATGAGAGCCATGCCAAATATACTTGAATTCGTCTCTGGCCCATCCTCTCTCTTGCCTTCTCTGAAACAATTATTTTCCAAGATTGCCCGGGGAACAAAGTAACACCATATAAACATCTATTTTCCTCTCTTTTTCTTGTGATTAGAGACATTTTCATAATTAAGGCCAAGCTTTGTTCATTAGCATTCCCAGTAATTCAGTGAAACAAGTAAAACTTAGTAAGGAAAGTAAGTGGTTTACTGGCAGGATATAAACCCAGTTTCCATGAGTAGGATAAAAAAAATGAAGCACATCAAAACTAATGCGAAGTCCACTATTAACGGAGGTTACATTGAGATTAGAAGGCATGTTATGTCAAATAAAGGCTGTACACTAATTTTGTACAAAGGATTATTTTAATACATGTAGTTAAAAAAAAAAATCTAAAAGCAGCCTAAGGTTTTTATTAAAATGGATCACGAAATGCTCCCTATCTTTCAGTGAATAATCTCTTGCACAAATGAATATAAGGCATAACAGCATGAGCTCCCTAACTATTGATATACAGGAAAGAGGCTCCTGAGATTTTATGAGGTGTAGCATAATATTCCAGGGCAATAAAATACCAATAATGGCGGCAAACCACTTCTCCTGACAATAGCAAACACAAGGCTGCTTCCTGATGTACCCAAATAAACAACTATTTCCATAACACAGCTCATTTGGCGCTGGGACACACACACCCACCCTCCTACAAGCTCATGCCCTGCTCCCACATTAAAAGAGACAATGTTTCTTACTTCTTTCTCCTAATGTTTCTGCAATAAAACACTGCAAATTAGTTGCATCTTAAAAATCTCTCCTAAAAACAACATCCCGAGAACAAAAGATTAACTAACCAGGGGGTGCATTTAATTGTTTTCCTTAATTAAACTTCAGTGAAGTTAAAAGCAGGGTGCAACAGCCATTTTCTACTTCAGAAGTAGGTATGCTCACCAGAAACGATAAACCAAAAAACCTCTTAAACGTTACTAAATGAGAACTTATTTCAGTTACGTAGTTACTCCAGATTTTATTTCCTTCCTGAGAGTAAATATGCTTAAGTCTGCACAGGAGAGCGAGAGAGATTCTGAAAAGCAATCAGTTTCTCACGAGAAGCCCAAGACTGATGCCAGAAACACAAGCTGTGACTACCAGAACGAAACTGGCAGTGGAACTTCCTGCGCGTACTCGGGCGCTCATCGCTCACCACGTTTCTGAATGAGGCGCACGTTTTGCCAGCAGAGCAGGGAGAGGATTTATTAGCACCGCTACAGCAGAAGCGCTGCTGTCGCAGCTGAAATTCCCCTTTCTAAAGATCCTGCTGCCGCGAGCAAATGCAAGTAGCGAAGCCTCCCCCCCGACAGACGAACAAATAAATAGGCGGACAGACAGAAGAAAAAGGGATAATGAG
>NW_010336765.1:0-13167 GCF_000700745.2 Antrostomus carolinensis
TATATTATAAAAATAATAAAATAAAATATAAATAAAAACTACTTCCTAATTATCAGAATGGTCATCATCGCACATAAGTATGCATCATATGAATATTAATCACTGTCAATTAACAGATTTAACAACTAAATAAACCCTTTTGGCTACAGAATAGAGTTTGTCACTGATACTTTTGCTGAGCAGCATTGATTAACATTAGAGCAGTGCGCTCTAATGAGCTCAACAGCAACCCTAGGAGGCAAGTACTGAATTTACAAACCTAAAGGATGGACTTTTAATCCCTAAAATTTTACCGATTCCTACCCAGATAGAATGCACAGCAGGCTGCTGCTGTGACATAAAAACTAAATCCCTGAGCACATTAATGCATTTTAAAGTATAGACACTGTGTGTCCCTCATTACGATCCTAAAAGATCAGACAGATACAACCCCTTCCATTCCCTGTGAAGACTCAGAAAGAAACAAGAAGTTCCACACTGACTACAACATGCAAAAAAGCTAGAGCAAATGCAGAGTAAGTGACCAGGTTGGACTGGTGTGGCTGCTGATGTAGGTGCTGGGAAGATGGGGATGCTATAGAAATCTAGTCTTCCCGTTAAAAAAGACTGAGGAAATTAGTCTGAACCGAGAACCATTATATCAGACTTCTGCTTGCTGCACCAATTTCCTTCTCCATCTTGATACTGGATTAAAAGACTTCAGGCTATATCAGAAAAATCCCAATCCCTGTCAGATGTTCACACTGAGAGGAAGGACATCTGGGAGTGTCTCTTCCTCTCCACTGACTGGGAAGGGGCTTGAATGGCTTTCAGGCATTTGCATTGTCATGTCTAAGCGAGGATGGACTTTTAAGCCATGCAAAATAACAAAAAATCAGTAGAGGGTGAATGAAATAATAGATTGAAATGTCTCTTACCTGTGCTTCTCTGTCAGCTTCACCACCATGGGCGAAAGTTCATATAGCACAAACACACCAGGCAGACCCTGGTCTCCTAGTAGCCCGTTGGCTATCTTCTCATGTCGTGTCACTGAAAACTGGTTAGTCCTTACCACCTAAGCAGGAAACAAACACAGCAAACATCATTTGTTGTTAATGAGGAGTGGGAAAGGCTGCTAAAACATGAGTTCAAGGCAGGAGAGTGCCAGGGTTGCAGGACACAGACTGCCCATCTTTATAATGGAATCATAGAATGGTTTGGGTTGGAAGGGACCTTAAAGATCATGAAGATCACCCTGCAGCATTCTTCTGCAGTCTGCTGTTTTTCTACACATTGTTCACACCAGTCTTAAGTCTTAGAGCAAATAAATGGGGTTTCTGTAAAATGAAATTATGTTCTATCATCCCTAATAAGCTATCTGACACAAATTATGATCCAAGGTGACAAAGATACTATCCAGTATCTTCACCAAGTTCCACATTTGGGGGTTCCAAATAGTGCTTGTATAACAGGGCCCCTGGTATACATCTGGCAGCATACTTGGATCCATAGTTACCACAAGGAAAAGCATCATGATCCGCATGGATTCCTCTCCGGGTGACTAATAAAAAGCAATTCTTTTGACAGAAGTCCTTTGAAAACTGAACAACAGCTCTACAGCAGAATGCAAGGTTTCATCAGAAAGAGAAACAGAAGCCATGGTGGCTTATGGCACCAGGAAGTGCCCATAAGAACAGGGCACCATTTAACTATCCTTTGTACTTCAGGAATTTCAATCATCTACAGAAACTGCAGAGGCATCCTGAATCCAAGCAGAATGAGCTTCAAACATGGTCTGAAGGTTCTTCCAGTATCACCTTATAGCAAGTAACTTCCACCCGACTTCCCGGAAAGAACAGATGGGTCCTTTCTAGGCAGGGGATTGAAGAAAGAGTGCTCCACATAAGGATTTATCACCTGAGAACAGAGTCTTGCAAGCAGTTTCAATCTTTAGGGCAGAAGAAATGAAGAAATACAAACTGTGTCTACCTCTCCAATGGATTCTGTCAGATTGCTCTGCCCACACTGCTCAAGGATAGCTTTACTTGGCATTGTACCTACTGTGGCCTTGCAGCTCCTCAGATCTGTGGTTCCTACGCAGCCTTCAATTTAACTAATAATCTGCCAGTGATTTACACTTCAGAGTATGTTGCCCACAGCAACGTGAAGGTTGTGTGGATGTGCAGTAATATGTCGTTCCGATAGCAAGAATACGTGGTACATAGAATCACAGAATCATAGAATGGTTTGGGTTGGAAGGGACCTTAAAGCTCATCCAGTCCCAACCCTCCTGCCATCAGCAGGGACACCTTCCACTAGACCAGGTTGCTCAAAGCCTCATCCAGCCTGGCCTTCAACACTTCCAGGGAGGAGCAGCCACAAATTCTGGTAGTTTCATACTCATGTAGATCAGTTCTTGCACTGAACAAACCTCAGAACCACACGTGGGTTTCACCTCAGAGGAAACTGGTTTGGTGTTAAAGTGAAACTGGGCATGGACCACCCATGCAGCGTAGAAGATACAGAACCAAAACCTGGCAGACAGGTAGGCAGCTAAGCCATCTTGTACGTGAATGTTCACAGAGGTGCTGGGGCATGTGGCAGTTGTCTCTTCTTTGCAGGGTTAGATAAGTACACTGGGTAACATGGGTGGTGAAGTCTGCACAACAGTAGACCTGCTACCTCTACTGGCATTTTCTTTGCAGAAGAAACAGAACAGCTTACATCATTCTGCTGCCCTAAGACTATGGGGGCCCAAATAATGATAACTGACAGGTTTGTTTCATTTTTTAAAAGAGGTTCTCCATAGCTCTTGAGATCCCCTGCAGAATAATGGCAATCAAAATAAATACTTCCAAATGAACAAAAGAAATCACAGCTCTTTTCGTTCCCACAGGCTGGTTTCAGAAGAGAGAGCAAGTTTGTCTCTGTTCTCAAGATCTTCATCTCACCCTCGTATCCACTCAGTAATTTGTTTATCCCCAAATAAGGATGTATTCTGAAAGCAGGGCTGGAATGGATTTCCATGCTCTTTTGGAGGCAAAAGGAGTTTTTAAATGGTAGATAAATTGATCTCGGGTTATTCTCCAAAGACCATTTTTATGATGTCCTTGCTGCTTTGACTTCTCCTGAGCATGCATTAGGAAGGATTCAGGAGGGAACATGATAATGATAATGATGTTGGAGGACTGGACTGGATGATCTTTCGAGGTCCCTTCCAATCCCTAACATTCTGTGTGATTCTGTGATGATGAAAATGGCATGGTCACTTTGATCTAAGTGGGGTGGAGGAGACTGAAATCTGCTTCATCACTGCTGCAACATTACAGGTAACATTACACCATAGATATTGTTATTCTTGCAGGGGTGGTTATATGAAGAAAGTCAAACAGATTGTGTTGCTTCTAGCAAAGGTCAGATATGGTCAGGAACAGAAATTGAGGAGAAAGTCCAAAGGCTTTCGCTTGCCAAAGCAATAGGGATAAAAAACAAGGTACTTACTTCACCATCAACCTTCATATACACCGTGGGGACCACTTTGACAAAATACTGAAACATCATGGAAGCTATAAGCAAAAACAGAGAGACACAATTAATAACCAGCAAAGAGCTGGAAAGCTTAACTGACAGGTGAGATAGACACAGATTGGTTTTGTTTAACTTGTCAAGGGACATCTTTCTGCACAACAGCTACTGGAGGTATTCAAAGAGAGTAAAGTTAATGTCTGACATGAGTTTTCTTTCTGCCAATGTGAATCTCCTTCCTGTTCCAACCAAAACCAAAACTACCACCATTTTGGCCTTGGCTAAATGGAAAACTTTCTACAAACCTGTTATCTTGCTATAGTTTTACTAGTACAACTTCCTGAAATTTCTTATTCTAGCACATGAAAACCTTTATATTTAACAGCATAGCCCTAAGAAAACATACTCAACTTTAAATCAGTATCCTGAAATTGGTCCTGTCTGTTCCTGTAGAAGCAGGGTTTTTATCCTATCAGGAGGTGAAAAGGAAGATCTGGATCAGTGAAGAAAAAACCAGAACTCCTGCTGCCATGGACCAGGCTGTTCCTTCAGTCCTCTCAAGGACAATGGAAGGCAGGAGTCGCACTGAAAACCTATTTTCTATGAAATTCCCTGGAGGAGAAGATTATTCATTCATTTCTACAGAAGAAGTAATTCTCATCTTCAATATCTTTAGCTGGTCTGCAATAAACATCAATTTGACCTGCAGTCTACTTCTCCCACTTCTTCTCTGGAGCACACCTTAAATCCTAATTCCTCAAGAAGTTGCCAACTGGTTCTCCCAGGCCCAGGAAGGAAAACTTCAGCCTAGAGAGAGAATTTTACCAGCCAGCTATGGGCCCCCTTTTGGAGAGTTTGTTTTTCCACAGAAAAACAACAGCATCATGATTGTATTGAGCATTATGACACCTTTTCATTTTTCTGTCTTTTATTTTAAGCACCATCCTCTGATTTGGTTACAAGAACTAAAATCGACGATGGAAAATGTAAAAGAATTGATTCAGGTAAGATTAACCATCACACCACCACCTCGAAGCAAATGACTTATTCCTCCAAGCTTTATTATACAACAGCACCCCAAGTACCTGCAAAGACAAACTTTGCAGACTTCAGCACATCTGAAAAAATAACTAAACTCTGATGAAGTGGTACAGTCAGGATCTTTCATGGAAATTCACACAAGTACGCCTGTGTGAATAAACCAAGGTTAGAGTCTGAGCAGCAGCAGCAGCATGAGGAGAGAATTGCCTTTCCTTCTCAAGGCAGCAAACTGGAGCTATCTAGAAAAGATCAGCAATATTTCAACTTCACTGCAGCTATTAGTAGATGAAAGTCAGGCAGATACCACAGCTCTCCAGCAACTATCTATCAGGCTTTTTTTGTCTCTCCTGCTTCTTCTGGTTATCTCCTACAGCATGCAGTAGCTAGACAGGGCTCTCCCTGAACTATACCTGATGTGTTTAATAATGACATGCTGTACCTGCTGTTGTGCATCTATGAACACTGAAAAGAGTGATCTTTCAGAAAGGTCTCGGAATCAAAACACATTGGCAGATTTGTTCCAAATGAATGGAGGCAGCTGTTCCAGAAAGAGCAGAAGGTGGAGGGTCCAAGTTTTACGCTACACTATCAGGGTTCTTGTTAAAGACTGGGAACTTCGCTCCTGTTCTCTTCTAACACTTATTAAGACACTTAAAAAAGAGATTTCTCTCAGCTGGCTTTTACCTTGCTGTGCAGTGACATCTGTCCCATCCAGAGGGTTCACAATGCCTGGATAATCCCTTCCAAATGAGAGGTGTTTGATATAGTGCGTCATATTGATCTGAAATAGAAATGCTAATAACTCAAACAACTGCACAGCATCTGACGGGAAAGGTAAGGGGCCTGAAGTTAATTGTTCCTATATTTTTCTGAGTGTGGCTCTGGAACACAGACAGGTCCTCCCTTACACTGCACGTCCTAACACTAAACTCCAAAGCACTGGCTCTTCTTTTTCATTCGTGGAAGATTCCAGGATGTGGAATTTCTCCTTTTCCTGCTGGAAATCCCCAGATCCTGGTGCCCCTCCCTTCTATCTACAGAGCAGGCTCTTCTCCCACCCACTCCTCTTCCTGCAATAGCAGGACCATGCCATCAGTATGGTATGTCAGGTATGGCTATCATCTGCTTTTGTCCCAGCACAAAGTAAACTCCAACAGATCCAGAAGCAGTTGTGAAAACATCAACCTTAGAAAACTGGGAAGCACAGATGAAGGAGCAAGGCAGTCTCAGGAAGAGGGGAACAAGCTTGCCAAGCAACATGTCCCAGAACATACTGCAGAGCCCTGTCTGAAAGCAGGTCCCAGGTTCTGCTCAGACTCATAAATCTGTCTGGGATCAGTACACTAGGATCATAACGTGGCAAAGGCGAGGAAATCCAGAAGGAAAACAGACCAAGAGAACTAGAACACTGTCTTGGAAACACTTACATTATCGAGTCCGAAGCTCTGAAGATCGTGAACTGTAACAGAAAAATTGTTTAACAGTACAGTTCAGACTGCGATAAAAATCATCTCTATTTACCTTATTCTATCTTATAAGGCACTTCCTCTCATTTCCATTGCGATCTAAAATGGCAAAAAAATTGCCTGGGTTTCTGTCCTGCTTGCAGTAGGGGATGTGACAGATAAAACTGCTGCAATTCCCCTCCTGACATAGACTAGCCACTGCCAGAATCAAGGCAAGTAACTTTAATTTGGGGTTAATTCAGATTAGGCATTTCAGTCCTCCCCTTAATCTAGGGCAAAAACAAGACCCCAGGGGCAAGCGAGGAAAACTTCACTGTTATTTTAGTCACCACCTGATACACGTAACTCCTCTAACTGCTGTTACACACAGAGGCACAACAGATCTAAACTAACAACTGAGCAGAGCACACGCCTTAATATCACATGCCCTAAAGAAATCATCATCATCATGGAAAAGAAAATCCCTTACCGTGTACATGAGACTGTTGGAAACTTTTTCCTGGTGCAAAGTGGAAATTTCCAGCTACCTGCAGGAGACAGTAATCTGTCATTAAAAGGCTGGAATCTGTATCAATAAAGCATCTGTATCAATAAGTCATACTGGTGCTTGGATTTTTAAATTTTGGTTTGAACAAGATACACACCAAGCAACTCATTTTCATAGGTGGCAATATCAGCAGAGGTTGTCCTCAAAGAGGTATGAATTCCCCCTCTTCCTCACAGGCAGTCATCATCTTGAAAGCCATAATTACATACTGATGTTGATAATAACTGTCCTATGCCAATAGTTTTAGTGGACATAAAAATGGGAAGAAGGAGGAATTAAGTCCATTGTGAGGGAACTGACTGCTACTGAAGGAAATACAAGAAGGTGTTGCAGAAAAGAAGTGGAGAAAGTAACTGACAGGGAGAGAGAGCAGGGTAAAAAAAACCCTTCATGCAATAAACAACAGTGTATGCATCCATGAAAATAAGCTGCATGCAAAAATACAGCACTAAACATAAAAAACAAACAAACAAACAAAAGATTTTTTTAAAAACCCCAAAAGACAAAGGCTGTTAAAATTTCATCCTGGAATTTGCAAGGGAGATGGATATTAGGTGCCAATCCTCCCTGACACTTACTAGCAATCATATGCACTCTCCCCTAGAAGATCTGAAGGTCCCGAGCTCATGTGCTATATTCCATCTTCAATGTCTGTGCAAACCTATTGCTTATGTTAACTGCAGACCTGACAGAATGGAGATGTGCAAAATTCCAGTCTGTAACAAGAGCCCTTAGAAATTTCCCCTGTGACACCCACCCCTGGACCCCTGCTACCTCCAGCCAATCTTTCCTGCTCATCACACTTTGCGACACAGGGTCCCTTAACTGTTCAGTACCCATGATGATGCTCAAATCACATCTGGCTTTGTGAGAAAGATTACAGCCAGAAATAAAGAACATGGTCTCTGGGAAGAGTACACATAAGATGTAAAGAAAACAGAGTTTGAATTAAAAAAAAAAATTAAAAAAAAAAAATATCCTGGGCCTGACTTCTAGAAGGTACTTGGGTACGTAACCTGCAATGTGCAATTGTTCTGGGGTTGGGAACCCACCAAATGACAGGGTAGTTATGTAGTTATTATGTAGTTATCTGGTACAGCTCACACTACATTTTCATATACCAGTGGCAAAAAAAACCACCCTTCTGAGCATTTTCAGCTTTGACAACTAACTCCAATAGTCTCGTTTCCACTGTTTAGGATTTTATAGAAGATAACATTTCACTCTCTCCAGCACCTCTGCTGGCAACTTGCTGGTTACTGTTATCTCCAGCATCCACTGGTGCTCTCTGTTTTAAGACTAGAAGGGGCTTTGAGCAAGCTGGTCTAGTGGAAGGTGTCCCTGCTGATGGCAGGGGGGTTGGAACTAGATGATCTTGAAGGTCCCTTCCAACCCAAACCATTCTATGATTATATGATAAGGACAGGCGGGACAATCAAACCTCATAGAAGCTGCCTCTCCTCTTCCAGAAACCTCAGCAAAAAGAGTTGCTAGCTAGACGGTAGGAAAAGCTAAGCTTCTCCAGCCAGCATGCTTCCTGACAGCCCATACAATAGAGCCCGTACCTTCCCACAGCTCTTCTTGACTCCCCTGTTGAACTCCCTTACAGGCACGAGCACCTCGCTGGGCCCAGAGGTTCTTACATTACAGTGCTGTAAACACCAGAAGCTGGAAAAGGAGAGGAATGCCCCAAAACTGCATTTTCACAGTCGTCACCATCATGCAGCAGGTTCCCAGCAAAACCCACTTCTCACCTTGTTAACCTCTAGGAAACCATACACTTGACAGCCCTCGTTCTTCTGCTCTTGCATTTTCTGGCTAAATCCTTCCCTCTTGCACTGCTCTATGGTATCTGGATTCTTGAAGGCCCAGCCTCGCCGCCTGTAGGCTTCTCTGACATCATCACAAGTATTACAGCACCTGCAAAAGCATAAGCACCATCTTATCATCGCTAGAAAGAGATGCTCCAACTCAGGACTTGAATCCTTGGTGGATTCCTCTTCAACCAATCAAGAAAGCAAACATCAGGGACTTGGACTTTGAAAGCTGTCCTAATGCTCCTGAGGCAGCTCGAGCTTCTTGATGTACTTGTTGAGGTTTTGGCATGAGGAGGTAAGCTGGTGGAATGCAGAGCCTGAGTCTGAAGAGGGCTTTGCCTGTCCATGTAGACAGCCAAGTCACTCCTTGGCAAAGATATCTGCCACAAAAATGACATCAGTGTCCCACAGTCCTAAGCAGTTTGGAACTTGTCCATGTGAACAAAGTATCTCCCTGTTTCTATTCCTCCTTTCCTCTGTTTTTAGGCCAAGACTGTAAACAATGGAGGGAGGGTCAATGGCAAACTTTCTTCATTACTTTTCTACCTCTGGATAACACCTTGGTCACTGGAAAAAACAGTTTCCTTTCTTGGTTCTGCTGGACTAAAGAAAGAGTTGAAGGTTGGAATAATGAATCCCTCAAGATGGGAACATCTCTGAGGTAGAATGCAACTTGACAGACAGGACAAACCAAGTTACTACACAGACAGTAACAGCAAAGGATAGTCCAGAAACTGTGGACTATCATGGATCCATTCTTACAGGAATTTGCAAGTAGGAGGAATGAGAAACACCAAATGACACTCATTGTTTGTGTGACATCTGTCTTTGCTCTGGTAAGGATGCAAAGTCTGCAGCAGAAGTGAGAAGGAAAGGCCATAACTAGGTTTTATTCCAAAACAGTTCAGGTAACAGTGAAATAATTTACACAGCTCCCCTCTGGACACCAAATAACCCCAGAAAAGATTCCCTTTGCTGAGGTACAATCTTTGTGCTACTGCAAAGGCAGCGCGATTTGCACCACCCTTAAACAGGCGTGTGGACAAACTAGACAACCTAACTCTGTACCTTCTTAACAATCATGAGTGCAGCTTCCAAAGGCACAGCAAAGCCACAACAGTTCTACCATCCCCTGAACACGTGGCCCAGGAGGATTTCATTGCACAGATCTTCACAGGAATTTGGAAAAAAAACCCCAAACAAACATGCAGGTAACATAACAGTATGAATTCAAGTGCAAGAAGATATGAAAAAGGGTAAAGGTTACCGAATGTCCTCTGACTCTGCCCCGTAACAGCTCTCGCAGCGATCGGCATCCAAAGAATTTGGATCAAATATTTTTTCTTCTTCTTTCCCAAGCTCTAAGACAAAAGAGCATTCAAAGTGATGAGGCATGTCTAGAAACACTGTGAATACAATTACTTTGTGTCTGAAGCTGTGCTTCCTGCACCCAAAGCCCACCTGAAATGATACACAGAGGTGTGTGGTGTATCCTCAGGTGAGAAGCTTGCTGTGGTGTGAAGACCAAGAAGCAAAGTAGCACTTGTCACCTCAAAAACACCCTGGAGCGTGGATCAGCCCTTACTTGCATAAAGGCTTTGTTAAAACCTTCTCTCAAGTAGACCAAATCAGTACATTGTGACTTGATACATAAACCTATTACACAAACTCTGGGGCATGAACCCACAGAGTTTTACGTTCTTATGTGCAGAAGGCTACAGAGGGACTCGTCACAGAGGAGGGTGACAGCTGAAACCTGCCAAAGGGCAGGAGATACCTCCAGAAACTAAAAATAGGCCTTTTGTTTTGTCAAGAACCAAAACAAATAACAGAGGTCTGCAAATTCTGGAGTTAAGAATAAGCCAGCCAAGGAATTTCCTATCTAAAAATTTCAAAAACGTTGGATCTTATAATGAGGCCTCCTTAAAATCAGGCTGCTTCAACTTACAGATCCTGAAGGACAGGATCAAGCCTTTTAGAGCTTACAAAAGCCCTCAAGGCACTGCTGCGCCACCCTCTGGAGCCTTGAAAAGGTGGCTCCTTGGATAACTAATGCTGGGGAAGGTGATGAGGTACAGTCAGATACTGCTGAGGGCATAGAACATTATCAGGGCCTTGTTTTTTGAGACAGGAAGGTATAACAGGTGGATGGAAGTGAGTGTTAAAGATGTCTGTGTTTTGTATTAGCCACAGAAAAAGAAGATATTTATATTAGAAAGTTATTAAATATGCGTGAAAATCAATCATTAACCTGATTTCTTTAATCAAACACGTTATGTTAGTTACAATCAGGCAAATACAAAACTTTTAGGAAAATATACCCATTATTAAACAACTGTGTGAGACTTTCTTTCTAAAGCTTACAACATTTGAAGCAGTTGGAAGTGCACTTCAGAATTCATGGTTTAAAAAGCAGTATGGCTTTTAATCTGGTAATGACACTAAAAGGTGGCATCAGGAGGAATACAGCTTCATAATTGCTAGGCTTTGTCAAAGCCTCAATTCCCACTATTTGAACACCAATACCTGTACAACACATGGAGCCAGCAACCAGTAACAGCTTTTTAAATGGAATCAGTAGCTGCCTGATGAGCTGTCTCAGAGACAGCATCCAGAGGTAATGCTCCACAGTTTAGGTACTATAAAGAAACTGCAGTACATAAAACTCCACATGCAGGGTTTCTTGACGTTAACGTGGTCCTCAACTTGCACGTAGATATGATATGTGACATCAGAAAAGTCTCTCCACGTTTTAAAAGGAAGGAAATTATAAGCATCACCAATAAATAATTCAGTAATTTTTTGTCATAACACAACATCCAAGCAACCTACCATAGAAATAATTAAGCTATTAACTATTGTAATGTAATTATGATTAGGAAAAGCCTCCTGCTACTAATCCATAAAACCTGCCTATGCTTTCCTAAGTTTAAGGTCAATACTCCTATAGTTGTCATTTAAATAATTGACCAACTGTTCAGTGTTACTAATAGAAACTGATAATCATAAAGTGGATACTTATAACTTGCAACATGGGTGATGGAAACCAAACTACCTGCGTGCCTCTTCCAGACAGCAGAACAAACTTCTTGTCACATTCAATGCATCCAATCTCTTTTACAATGCCTCTTTGATGTGAGAGTTTGCTCCCTACAAGTTTCTCTGCCTCTCCATTGATTACACACCAGTTTAGACAGAGTAATCCCAGTGGAGACTGGTAATACAAGTAAGGCAGGAGGCCTAAGTGTGTTAACAGAAAAGTACCTAGAGAGAAGCTGGTTTTGTCCCCAGACATTAAATGTCATGCCACAACCTGTGAATACAGACGGGCTGCTAAGTGACACAGCAGTAACAACACTGTCACCACATTCCCGTGACAACTGCAGAAACCCTTGTACCTCCCGACTGTTCAGCTCTTGCCTTAGTTTAGCCTTTCAACTTCAAGAAAGTTCAATCTGAGTGACACAAATCAACAAAACTAGTTGATGCTGATACACAGAACTACACTGTCACCCAGAAAAGGCAATAAGGAGCTCATGTTCCGGAAATGAAAACTCAGGACTGACACTACTGTCAGACTGCAAGACTTTCCCATAATTGTTTCTGGTTTGTATCCAAGGACAAGGCTGATTCATAACATGTAGAAAGCGTAGAGGAGAGGTTTACGTAGCCAAGGACCACTCATTACAACTTGTAACTAACATACCAACTCAAATGTATTTATCAGCTGCGCATTAACACCCACATAACGTAGTCAGGCGCAAGTTTAGGCTGAAGGGTCGAGTCACTGGAGCCTTCCCTGGAGTGATACTCTGTCCTCTAACCTGGTAGTCCCATTTGTCAGCCCACTGTGATTCAAAGACACAACCAAAGCCAAGTTTTGCCACAACAGCTGCTTGATTTCTAGTAATAACAAGACCATTAACTCAGCAGCTTTATTCCTCAAATCCATCCAGGTGTCCTTGTCTTAACTGCAGAAGGACTAGGCAAAGATTTGCCTCACAAAAGTAGCGAGAGCAGTAAGAGTTTGATCTGCCAGTTTAATAGATTTGGGTGCTATAAACTCTTCAACAGTTTGTGGTGTTTAAACGCTCTTCAGCTGTCACTTGTTCCCCTGGAAGTCAAAGCAGGCAAACAGTGATGGGAAGACTATGAGAGCACTCATCCAAGAAAGGCAGAATAGCATCTTACCGTGCCTCTCGGCCTCTGGAGTCACACGGTTGCCAGCTTTATCCAAACGCTGCTTAAACAGGTTGTGCTCTACATCCAGCTGCTGCTCTCCTGCTACATCCATGGCATCGATGCTCAAATCTGAAACCAGTGAGCAAGGAAAAGGGTCAGTAAACACACATTTGTTATGCCCTGTGGCACCACGAACAATGACACTGCCTGATGGGAAGCACTGGTTTCAGCACCCAGAGGGCCTGGCTGGCATCAGGACGTAACCACAAGGCATCACCAACTCCTCCCTGTCCCTGGTCCGAGCAGCAGCAGCGCAGCACTTGGAAGCACCAGGCACGCTGAGTCTCTCGGGTCCTGGGCAGGTATGAAAATTATTCCCCATCTTCAAAAGGCGACTCACAGGCACAAGGCATGTGTGGAAAAAGAACATCCAGGTTAATCTTCAGTTTCTCTCCCCTCGATTTGTCCACGTACAATTCTGGATGAACCTAGGAGCAAAGGAAAAACAGAGAGTCCCGTCTCACTTGGAAGCACATCAAAGGGCCTCTCCCCCACGACTGCCCCGACTCAGGAGACGATTTTTCAGCGCCAGGATCTGGATCTGCGAGAT
>NW_010336766.1:0-9961 GCF_000700745.2 Antrostomus carolinensis
AAGGGCCAGCCCAGTGAAACTATCACAGTTTATAAAAGTTCTTGAGAATTTTGAATATCCTTGGAATGCTTGAACTACCATCACCCTGTTGCTGAATGTGTCAGATTGTGATTTTGCTTAGATCCGCTACTGGTGCTTGCTGCAGGTGTCAGTGTTGTGTTGCCATTTCAGCTCCTTAACAGACAATTAGGCCAAAGAACATGGCATTGAGTGGCTGTACCACATTCCCTGTCATGCACCAGCCTCCAGGAAAATCAAATGATGCAATGGGCTACTGAAAACCACACTGAGAGCAATGGGTGGTGGGACTTTCAAACACCGGCATGCACATTTAGCAAAAGCCACCTGGTTAGTCAACACCAGAGGATCTGCCAACCGAGCTGGCCCTGCCCAATCAGAACTTCCATCAATGTTCTTCTCATAACAAGTCTCACACTGAAACCAGAACACAGCTAGTCTAACTACTGAGAAGAAAATTAACTCTATCCTAGCAAAACCAGGACAGCAAGATGCAGATGGTATGGAATAAGGGGCAGATATTGTTCTGGTTTTCAGCTGGGACAGAGCTGGGTTTCTTTTTAGCAGCTAGAACAGCGCTGGGGTTTGGTTTCAGCTGGGATTTGTTATCAGAAAAACACTGAGAACACACTAGTGTTGGCATTTGTGTCACTGGAAGTGAAGGACTTTGTGTTTTGTTAGTCTACAAGCGCAAGTTTTAAGGGGGCGAGGGATAATTATATTAATAAGCTAAATTGGCATTTGGCTCTGCAAAGGGGTTGTTCCATCTCCTGTCCCCCATGGGCAGGAGATTCATGAGGGTCTCTCCCTCTCTTGCTCTCTCTGGCTTTCGCTCGGGCTCTGGCTCTCCCAGGATTGAGGTTTGGGTTCGGGATTGTTGCTCCTCCGGGATCATTATCTGGGAACAGGCTGGGCTTGGCAGGTAGATGGTGAGCAGTCTTATTTTAAGGTTTATTTTATTTCAGTTATTATATTCTTCTTATCTCAGCCTACAAGTTTCCTTACCCTTGCCCCTAATTCTTTCCCCTATCCCTGGGGTGGGGTGGGAATGAGTGAGTGCTGTGTTTGGCCACTAGCCAAGTGCTGGCCAAGTGAAACCATCACGCTGTGACAGATGCATCAGCAGAGCACTGAAGTCTTAATTGTGGGGATTGAGCGCTGTCTGACAGATCAGCGTGGCACCCTCCTGTTAACTCCCATCCCTGCCATTAAGCACTGGAAAATGCAAAGCTGCCCCATTTCTGGCACCTCCCTATCCCCCTGTTGCCGTGGGTGGCTCTTGGCCCAGGCAGGAGAGGTTCTCTGGGGCTCTAACTCCAGCATGCTGCCCTGCCCCGTAGGGATGCTTGGTGCAAGCACTGTCCAGGCTACAACCCTCCTGGTTTATGAACTTTCTCTGCCTTGCTGGACACACCATTTCCAAGCTGTGAGATTGCAGTTGACACAAATGCTTTTCACACAGGCAGGTATTTTATTACAGATACTGTAGCTTGACAAATGCCTCATAACCAAGAGAGCATCCAGGAATGGACAGGGGTAATTTAATCCTTCTCACAATACATCTTGGGCACTCAGAATGGAAATCTTGGTTATTTACAAATTACACAGGAACTTAATGTACAAAGGATACACAAAGAGACACGGGTACATGCTGATTTAAAAGAAATAGTTCTGTTTGGGCATTTTGGGAGGAGAGGGGCTCCAAAGCCTTCCTTTAAGGTCAAGTGCAGAAGGTGCTGAATTAAAACATTACAGATGATGCCCTGGGGAAGGGGGTATAATTCTGACTAGGATTTATTTGGCCACATTGACTTTTCCTTAATAACTTTATGTAGAGATCATTGAAAAATAGAAATAGCCCTAAATTCTTACAGCAACTTTCCTCCCACTTTTACGTCCCAGTGCAGATGCCTTCCTCTGCATGGACTTGGCGTGCTGAACTGAAGCATCTGATCCTGAGCCATCTCCGTCCTCTGAGAGCTGTTTCCTTTTCAAATCTCTCAGCTGGGCAGCGTAGGAGAATGGTTTGCTGAACTGGTAAAACACGACAGTCAGATTTTGAAGAATCAGACTTTTGTGCTTGGAATCCTGAGTTTAGTTTTCCCTTCACCTCTGCTTTTTCAAACAAGTCCTAAAAACTACTGTTCAGCCATCACTGAAGGGTGTTGGTGGCAGGTGGGCAGTCATACGGAGGAGTCTTCAGTGGACTTCAGCTGCGTCATTTTGCCTCTGCTAACAAACAGGTAAGCTGTGCAAAGACACCCAGCTGCTCCTGTAAATCCCAGACTGTGCTAAGCACAAAATACAGAGCAGCTGTTCCACAGATCCATGTTCTACATCATCAGGAAGATTATAGATGAAGGTAGGGAGGTGGTTTAGGTCATATGATGTGCTGGCTGCATAAATGCGCAAAGATATAGTGCAAAGTGTTTCTGTCAATGAAATAATTGTGTTGTTGTTATGAGATGTAGCATAGCCTGAATAACAAATAAATGTTAGGCCTTACTAATCAAATAACTTGCAGCCAGCTTTGTTGGTGTAAGTTACCTTGGGTAGCACACAGGAGGTAATTACCAGCATGAAGTTTTTGTGTATTACTCAATTATCTCTTTGGTTGTGAATTGCATCCAGCAAACTTCTTGGTTGCTACTTTTAAGAATAAGGGGGAGTGTGTCCAGAGAAGGGCAACAAAGTGGGTGACGAGTCTGGAGCACAAGTTTATAAGGAGCAGCTGAGAGAACTGCAGTTGTTCAGTCTGGAGAAAAGGAGGCTGAGGGGAGACCTCACTCTCTACAACTCTCTGAAAAGAGGGGGTAGCGAGGTGGGTGTTGGTGTCTTCTCTCAAGTAACTAGTAATAGGACAGGAGGAAATGGCCTCAAGTTCTGCCAGAGGAGGTTTAGATTGGATATGAGGAAAAATTTCTTTACTGAAAGAGTGGTCAAGCATTGCAACAGGCTGCCCAGTGCAGTGCTGGAGTCACCATCCCAGTTCAAAAAATGTGTAGACATGAGACTTCAGGACATGGTTTAGTAAGCATGGTGGTGTTGAGTTGATGGTTGGACTTGAGGAAGTTTTCCAACCTTAATAATTCTATGATTCTATAATTCAGTCATGCCTGCCCTTCAAACAGAGCAAGGAAGCCAAAGCACCTGTCTGTGATCAGAGCTGACCCATGGGACGCAGTCACACTGTGCAGGCTGCTGTTGTGATGCTGAATCCCCTTTGTGGGAGAGCAGCCAGGGGAAATTGTTTGGCCTGTGTCATGTGTAATGTGACCTGGAGGTTACGGAGCAGGTAATCTACCTCCACGGGTGACCTTCCACATACCACAGCAGAGGAACCATTCAGGCTAAATCACTCCCCAGCTCTCTGCCGACACCCTTCTCCCACCTTAGGATTTCTGTTGAGTCACTTTTCCTTAAGTGTTTTTCATTAAGCTGTGTTTTTTATTAAGCAGCTAAATTAGCCATGCACAACGAGCCCTTCCTCAGCTTTGTGCTTTCCTAATGTGTTAAAAAATATAGCAGTGCTGTGCATTACAGCTGCTCAAATCAAAGTATTTCCTCTATCACAAGAGAAGGTGTTTTGCTCAGCCTTATGAGTTCAGATGGTTCAGACTCATGCTGGCTTTGATGGATTTTACCTTTCCTCCCCCTCTAAACAACCTCTAATTTTATTACTAAAACTTTTTTTTTTTTTTTTTTTTTAAGTATTCCCCTTTCCTACTTCAGTATTAAAAGAAATATTTAGTCCACCATCAAGGACTGTGAACTGCAGGAAGGGACCATTCTGTTCTGGAGAAGAGAGAGAACACTTCATACATAAAGAGGAGGAAGCAGTTGTTTTAGCCCCGTGGTCCTTTCCTGCTGCTGCATGAGGCCCAGTGCATTTTTCACAGGGTTGGGTTTTTTTTTTTCTAATTATTGGTTATTCCATTTGTATGAGTAAGTGACTCACTTCATGCAACGCACAGTAACTGGAGATCAGAAGGCAGAAGGTGTGTTCCATTTACTGGCAGCACATGCCAGTAAGTGAAGGGAAACCTGTTGAAACCATCATCCATAATTAGCACACGAGAACGACGCATTACTTGTCATCAGGAACCTGCAGACCTGCAACGTGCTGGGTGAGGCTTTCCTCCCAAAAGAAGCTGACTGCTGCCATGCTGCGCCTGCAGAGAAGAACTCCTGCAGCCATGCCCAGGAATCCGGCCATGATCTTTCTCAAGTCTGTTTCCACCAAGCCTGAGAAATTAAGAGTGGGTGTTACCACAGACAAGCCTTCCCCCTCTACTCCGCTTTTCCCCCCTCTACTCCACTCTGTTCCCCATCTGCTCTGCTCTTGTAAGGCCCCACCTGGAATACTGCATCCAGTTCTGGAGCCCCCATCACAAGAGAGACCTGGAGCAGATAGAACAAGTCCAGAGGAGGCCACCAGGATGATCCGAGGGCTGGAGCAGCTCTGCTGTGAGGACAGGCTGAGAGAATTGGGGCTGTTCAGCCTGGAAAAGAGAAGGCTCTGGGGAGATCTTATAGCACCTCCCAGTACCTGAAGGGGCTACAAGAAAGCTGGGGAAGGACTTTTCATAAGGGTAAGTTAATGACAAAACAAGGGGAAATGGCTTTAAGCTGAAAGAGGGGAGGTTTAGATTAGATATTAGGAAGAAGTTCTTCACTGTGAGGGTGGTCAGACACTAGAACAGGTTGCCCAGAGAAGCTGTGGCTGCTCCTCCCTGGAAGTGTTCAAGGCCAGGCTGGATGAGGCTTTGAGCAACCTGGTCTAGTGGAAGGTGTCCCTGCTGCTGGCAGGGGGGTTGGAACTGGATGAGCTTTAAGGTCCCTTCCAACCCAAACCATTCTATGATTCTATGATTCCAGTGCAGGAGGAAGTGGAGGGACACCTAGAAATAGCCATGATCACATACAGCTAGCTTGTGCCAAGTAGACCTGTAATAGGAGTAATCCGAGATCTACGAGTGAGTACCTGGAAGTAGAAAGTGATCCTGTAGTGAGGCTGCTACAGACTAGCAGTTTTGTAGTTGTGTTATGAACTTCGACTACCATATGACCCATATAATTATACAGCTTCAGCCATATGACCTTCAGGACGTGGGTGCAGCAAGGTTTTCTGCAGACACACCTTGATACTCTATTTCCTTCTAGACTTTAAAGTAACTTGGATGGAAAGAAATGTTGTGGTTTCTAAATACCAGCCTGCAAGTGAAAATGAGGGTGAAGATTGCTGATGACTGGGCCTTGGTGGGATCCTGTCTCCTCAGCCCCCTCCTCTGCAAGCTAGGGTCTCATTGCTGCGCCTTCACGTGAAAGGGAGAGCACGAGCCGTGGGCCTTGCCAGGGAGGAGGAGGCTGTGCTGAACACTCATGGAGCAGATGCCATCCGTCTTGGTTGATCGTCTCCATCAGGTTGAAGGGGACATTGTGCAAGTGTACTGGCTGGGAAGAGTGGTATTTGATAGAAGTGCATCTCTGAGCGATGCCTGACAGAGAGGAAGACAAGGTGTTCCCTGTCCAGGTAACCAAAACCAGCACTGATCTCCCCTCCCAGCACTGGGAATTGCCCCCCTGTCCCACAGCTAGTTCTTGTCACCTACCCTCCTCCTCCTCCCCATTGTTTTACCATCTGCTTGGCTCCTGCCCACTCTTTCTCTTCTGAGTAATCAGCTCTGCCCAGCTTCTCCCAGTAGCAGCACTCGTATCCTGGATCCTCTGGAGACCATTGATGGCCAGCAGCACTTGTAAAACATTATCTATTACACAGGAGCCTGACTTCTTCCCCCTTGCCCCTTGCAAAAGGATACTGCTTCTCTCTGAAAGACACAGATGAGTATTTCCACACAGAGCTGTAGAAACATGGGGAAATGCTTACTACTGGGTTGCTGAGCAAAGGCAGTCAGTGTTTTCCTTCTCGTGCTATACTCGTGCCTCTCCTGGCAAAGACAAAACCTTCCCAGAAAGGCCTGCACAGCAGCAGGAGAAACAATCTTCTGACTAAGGCAAAATCACAGGCAGGAGCCCTGCCCACTGTGAACTGGCTATTGCTCACCTCTCCCAGGCAGCCTGTGCTGGCTGCTGGCAGTGCTCCTGAGCCACAGCACTTGCAGGGGAAGATGGGCTGGACCTCACACAGGCTTTATTTTTTGTAAGAGGGGAGAGGAGGAAAAAAAAAGAAAAAAAAGAAAAGAAAGAAAGAAAGAAAAAAGCAGTGCAAAGTGTCTGGATTGGTGTCCCCAAAGGGCCACTGTCTGGCAACCACCATGCAGACACGTCCTACCTGCAGCCACCGCTACCCTGGGGTAATGTTTCCCTAAAAAAAAGGCGGTTTTGCCTTCTGTGCTGTTTGCAGAGCAAATGCCAGCATGAGCTGTCACTGGCACCTTGCTCCTCGGCATGACACCATGGAGGTGGCCACTTTAAAAGGCAGTCTGAGGCCTTGCAGCTGCGCACAGATAAACTAGGCAGTGCGAGGGGTCTCATCCTGTGTGGGTGCCCCTCCTTGAGCCAGGGTGCTCAGTACCTGAGAGGGTGGAGCTGGGCTTGCTCAGCTGAACAGGGAGCAACCAGCAAAAGGCATCTCAGAACAGATGGGAGTCAACGTGGGATGCTGCAAGGAAGAGGTACCCAAGAGATGCTGGCTGGGGTCAGGAGGGGCCAGGGGACAGACAGTTGCTCTGAGGAGGTGTTAAAGAAGAAGGGAGCATGGAAGAAGCCAAGTCTTCAGACTGTCAGCATCATGCTGGAAAGATGTATTATCTTTTTTCTGTGAAGCACAATGTAAAAGCCTCATGTTTGAGGAGAGGGGGGAAATGTCCAGGCTGCACTTCTGCTTTTTTAGAGTCATCCCTAAAAGTTTGAGGCTTAGTTCTTCTCCCTGGACATCAAGAGTGACTGCAACAGGAGTATACCAGTATGGGACTTGTGTACATGGGCCACACACATCTAGAGCCCACTGAGACCTCTAAGCTTCAACTTCCCTTCATATGCTTTCTTTGGGACACAGCTTACAATCATCACCAACCTGCCCTGGGACTGACACAAACCACAATTTGTCCCCTGACCAAGGCAGCCTTCAGCATTTTAGAAAACACTTTCCTGCCTCTATATCTGATCCCACCGGGCTTAAGCAGGTGCTCTGTGGCCCCTGTAAGGACACCCTCTCTCTTGCAGTGACTCCAGTCCCATAAGCAGAAGGGACAGGCCAGCCCCAGGCCACACCTTCCCTCTGCAGCACTGGCAGATGCAGCAGCTCACCCTTTCATCTGGAAAGATGAAGATGGAAAGATGCCAGAAGGGTGGGAAGAGGTCTCCAACCATGACAAATTGCACTGGTGTCCCCAGCTGGAGCCTGCCCAACACACAGTGGCTGAGGAGCCAGCACTCCCGCTTCAAGCAGTGGCCAGGATTTAGGGTTGTAGCACACAAAGTGGCATTTTGGATTTCAGCAGCAGCAGGACGGATGGGTTGTGAGTGCCGCTTGAAATAACAGGGCATCCAGCTGCAGCCAGGTCTTTTCCATGTGAGGTGCCACTGTCTACAGCTGGGGCTCGTGATCCCTGGAGGCACAACAGTCAAATGTCACAGCAAATCCCCCACCCTCATCATCAGAACTCTTAAAGCAAGAGCTTTGGCTGAACTGACACAAAAATCTTTAACACACAAATTTTACTGAATTTGTTTGTTTTTTCTGAGTGGTGCTGAGGAGCAGCTGAGGGTACTGGGGTTGTTTAGCCTGGAGAAAAGGAGGCTGAGGGGAGACCTTCTCACTCTCTACAACTACCTGAAACTAGTTCTTCTCCCAGGTAACAAGTGATAGACCGAGACGAAATGGCCTCAAGTTGTTCCAGGAGAGGTTTACATTGGATATTAGCAAAAATTTCTTCACCAGAAGGGCAGTCAGGCATTGGAACAGGCTGCCCAGGGAGGTGGTGGAGTCACCTTCCCTGGAGGTATTTAAAAGCCAGGTAGACGAGGTGCTGAGGGACATGGTTTAGGGGTGGAATTGGTAGTGCTGGGTTTATGGTTGGACTCGATGTTCTTAAGGGTCTTTTCCAACCACTATGATTCTGTGAAGAGGAGCCCAGCCTGCCTCCCTGCAGCATACAGCTCCACTGTCACCATAACCACGTCGAAGGAATAGGAGGAAAAAGAGAAAGCAGGAGAAGTCGCCCCAAAGCTTGGGGAAGCAAATGATGCCTGATACCCATTTGATCTGACTTGTTTCTGAAGGCAGCAGTGGGCACATCTCTCAGCTCATCCCTGTCTCTTACCAAGGAGTAGTGACACAGACACTCCTGGAGAAACCCATGGGTGTTTTTATAAGAACAGAGGAAGCGCAGGCAGCTGCTGTGGATGGAAAGCAGGATTTAAGTGGAAAAATAACCCCGCTAGCTTCATTCAGAACCATTTCTACCCAAGCAGAACTTGGCAAGGACATAACATGGGAACAACTATAACCCATTTCCCCTCTAATGAGATAACAATGAAGACTGAGAGGCAGGAGCAGGCAGGTGATGAGGTTATCGGTGCTCCCCAGCAGGATGTCCGTTAGCCTTTCCGGACGGAGCACAAACTCCCTGGCATTTCCTTCCGTAACTCATTCAGAGCTGCTGCTATTCCCAAACTTGTCACAGAGCCCAGTCCCCTTGGATCAGCTCTTGGAGCATCTGTGGCAGACCCAACCAGCTCATCTACGCCCACTGCCTGTCCCAGCTCTTCTGCAGCAGAAAGCAGCACAGCATGCCCCAAAAATCTCAGTCACATGCCAAGAAAAATCACAGCAGCCTGAATCCAATTCTGGCAGCTTTGAGACCATTTTACTTTGTGAGAGCAAACATCCTAAAAATGAAGCCAAGGACAGGGATGCACAGCCCAGGGCAGCTGGAGGGACAACGCACCGACAGACGCTGTGCAATTGCACAGCCATGGCTGCTACACCTGCCAGAGCTCAACCCCCTCAGCTCCTTCTGTGCTCGGATAATCACACACTGAATGGGGCCGTGCCCAGCTGCCCATCCCCACACACCTTCTCACTGCAGAGGGTCCCCCAGGCCAACATCCTTGGCAAGGCTGACAGGGGTGGTGAGCAGACGGTGCATCTCTGTGCCCCAAGTCCCACCTTGTCTCACTCTTTCTCTTTCACCCATCAGTCGCTGGCAGCAGGAGTGTGGTGGGAAAAGTTCACCCGGCGCAGAGCCCAAGAGGTGCCCCAGGACCCACACACCACAGAGCCACGCTCCAGGGGTTGCACATGTTGGGAGAAGGGTTTCTACAGCCATCTGGCTCTTGTTCCCTGCACAGAGAGGGTGGGGAGCACGGCTGGGGATGGAGGCAAGCACCCATATGTCTCCTCCACGCTGGAAACCTGCATGCAAGATGGGAGGAGAAGTAGGACTGGTGGTGCTGGTGTTAGGAGGAGAGGGGGTGCACACTTCATCCCATGGGGGCACACGCAACACAGAAATAATGGGAAGTGGTCCCATGGATGAGGGGAAGACGTTGCCCAGCCAGGGTGCCTTGGATAGGTGTGGACAGATGCTGGGCCAGATGTGCAGGGCACTGGCAGGTGCACATTGCGGTGCAGATACGGGGACATCCATAACGAGTGGTTCTCAAGTGCGGCTGGGGAAGGACAGATACCCCACCGGAGCCGGCAAGGGCCCCACGAGCACCCATGGGAGCTGGCACTGGAGGCTGCGGACAACTGGACAATGCTGGGATCCCAGTGTGTTCCCAGTTTTGTGCCTTGGAGCAGGGAGTGCAGGATTTCCAGGCACCGTGGTGCTGCAAAGACCCCTGTCCCAAGCTAAAGAGCAGAGGCAACAGAGGAGAGGGGAGAGGTCCCTGGTGCATGGCGAGAGTATGGGGGGGTCCTTGGACTCAGGGTGCTGCAGAGGCCCCCGGCTGCGGGCACACAGGGGCTGGCTCT
>NW_010336767.1:0-6519 GCF_000700745.2 Antrostomus carolinensis
TGCCCCCCAATTCTCTCCCCTATCCCCTGAGTGGGGGCAGTGAGTGAGCGGCTGTGTTTACCTTCCAGCCCAGTGCTCCCAGTGCAACCACCACACTTTCCAAAATACAAACCCAACCATGGGGACTATTTTGTGAGCTCATCCGTGGGGGGTTGAGCTGCCATCTACTTTGACACTGAAGTGCCTGGGGATAAATGAGGGGATTCCTTTGACATTAAAGACCTTATTTAAACTCAATTCATCGTGCTATTATTGTCGTTGCTCCTTATTATTGGACCTTCTGCTGATTACATTCAGCCTGAGAAGCAATTACGCTTAAAATGAGCCGTGAGACAACGTGATGAACAGCACTTGCAGGTAGATGGCAAAGCTCGAGTCCTGGGCAGTGGTTAACCTTTTATTTGTCTTAAATGTGAAGAGTTGATAGTAATCAGGAGGATGTTCTGCCTCTAAGATACCCTTTCGGTTCATTACTTCTCTGGGTGCTGTTATTGTTTAAAGAATGAATCAACCACATGGTGTTGCTGATGGTTTTTAATCATTTTCTTCATTATGAGAACGTATTTGAAGGGTCAATGCTTGTTTTGCTTTCATATTTCAGCCTGATCTGGAAGGAAAAAGCTGGTAAGATGTGATTTTCCTCAGCTGTGTAGTTGTTGGAGAACTCTGCACAAAGTTGTGGAAAACTTATTTTTTTCTATTTTTCAATTTTTTTTTAATCTTATTTGAGTAAAAACAACGCAGACCAACAACAACAATCATGGGATTTCTAATGGCAAAGTGTGAAAAACCTTTGCTGAGTACTACTAAACAGAAATATGAGCAACTTTATGAGTAATAGGAGGCAAATAAAACCTAAAACCTGGGCAACAAAGAACATTTTGACAGCAAAAGAGCAGGTGTTTGGAGGATTCGGGCTTTTGATTGTGGCTCTGACATTTTTTTTCTCTAAAGCACTTGACCTCTTCCTGCTTAGTTAACCCAGATGGAAAATTAAGGGAAGAAAGCAGAAGCCTCAGTGAAACTGAGACAGCACATCTGAGCTGAAGCCTCCTGGGGGGGCGGGGAAAAGGATTTTACAAGAAAATAAAAGGATTTTACAAAAAAATAAAAGGATTTTACAAAAAAAAAAAAAAGGATTTTACCAAAAAATAAAAGGATTTTACAAAATCTGTGCTGATATTAGGTGGGTGTTCATTCTTTAATGCTTCTTCGCATGCCTGTGAGCGAAAGAGCTTAGACTCAGCTGGAAGAAACACAGGGAAGTGATTTTTCAAACCAACCATCTGATCAGTTGTGGGTACCACATCCAAGTCTCTCCTTAGTTTTAGTTTGTAAGGATTTCCTTCCCTACTCAAAGGTGAAGATCTGGAGGTTTTCTTTTAATATCAATTAAATATACTCGATCGATTGACCCCGCCGCAGATGTTTCTCGCCATCATGTTTGACACAAAGTTGACTTTTCTCGAATTTACAAGTAGAAAACAACAATTTTGGATTATTCTCTATATAACCCTGGACCAGCTGCTGTTAATAGAGGTCGGTGTGTCCCTACATGCATCCACATATCCCCAGGGAATTAAAAATAACGACAGCTAAACAACAATCGCTGTCCCAGCCACTCCTTAATAATCATATGACTTCTATCTTGGATCATAGAATCTAATTGATCATTTTAATTGGGAATAGTTAGTTAAAATGACAATGTTCTCATTTGGTAGATAGAAAACTGTGGTGAGCTGCTATATTGCCAGAAATGAGGTCTGGTGTGTATTAAAAACAACCCCCCAAACCTCTCGCTGGCGTTGCTGGAAGCCAAGTGGTACATCCATATGGCTGGAGGCCACGTTGCTTTTGTGTCTTCTCATGCTAATAATAAACCAAACCCTAATTTGTCCCCAGTTGGCTTTCACCTGCAGGCTCGTTGACATGAGAGCTTCCAATGAAGTTCTGCCTTCCATTAAAAAAATAGAAAGAGCTCTTTGGATAAATGAGGTGGAGATAACTTGAGTGGTGAAATTATTTGAAAGAAGCTTTTAAGTGGGTTGGGATAATTGGAGTAAGTAGAATGTTCATGGTAGGGCACCTCCTTTAGAATCTGCAAAGGACAATGACATTTAAATGTTAGGAAATCCAAAAACAAAGTGATGGCACAATTTAAGCTGAAGTCACTGGAATTGGTGAGCAAAAACAATGTGAGGACATTTCATGTGGCTCTGAAAAATACAGATGGCTCCTAAGTTTCCCTCGCTACATCCAGAATCTTCAGGATATGGGGTTTTAAACTTAGTTTTCTAACCTTTATTCTCAGTATCCAGTTTTGATTATTGCTTGAAGGAGTCCAGAATCACATCATTGACATTTGAGAGACTGTATCTGTTAAAAAAAACCCCCCTAAAATCCTAAATCCTGCAGAGTGCTGGAGGGTAGAAGCTAAAACAGCTGAGAAAGACACAGAGTAGAAAAGGATTCCTTGTGGTGTTGTGTGTGATCAACGGGTTTTGTCTACATCAACATTTACTGGTCATTCTGGAGTGGGAGTTTCACTTGTGGGACATGTACTGAAGCATGAAGAGCATCATCCTACTGATTTCATCTCCATGTATCCAAAGAAATCCTTTACTCTTTCTGCACAGGGGAATATTTTACCTCTGCACTGGGAATCACTGGTGAGGCCACAGCTGGAGGGTTGGGCCCCTGAGTCCAAGAAGGACATGGAGGTGCTGGAGCGTGTCCAGAGAAGGGCAACGGAGCTGGGGAAGGGTCTGGAGCACAAGTGTGCTGAGTTCCCTTGTGGCTGAGGGAACTGGGGGTGTTGAGGCTGGAGCAAAGGAGGCTGAGGGGAGACCTTGTGGCTCTGTGCAAGTCCCTTGGAGGAGGGTGGGGAGAGGTGGGGGTGGGTCTGTTCAACCAAGGACCAAGGGACAGGCCAAGAGGAAATGGCTTCTCCTCCTCTTCCCCCATCTCCTCGTTTTCTCCTCCCCTTCTTCCCCTTTTCCTCCTCCTCTCCCCAAACCAAATCTCAGCAAATCCCTTCTGAAATTGCAGTGCTGGCAAGCTTTTATTTTATTTCTCATTTTTTTTTCCCCTGAAACACCCTCTTTGTTTCTCACACTGAACTTGAAGGAAGGGCAACTCATGCTCAATAGTTTCGAGAAGACCTCATCCCGCCTTTAAGGTGTTGAGTATGAAGCTGATTTTGGGGGTAAGACACTGGCTTGTCCAACATCTCTTATATTCCTTGATAACTACCGTGGTTTGTCACTTCCAGTGACTGCAGTGGGTGATTTCTTCTTCACCCAAGAAGACCTCATGGTTTAGAGAATCATCCCCACTGCTTCCCTCATGGGAAGAGGAGCAGAAATGTAACCGAGGTGATTTTGTTTACCAACCTATACAAGCACTGGTGGAATTTTATTGCTATATTCCTCTGGCTCTAGTTGTGCTTGACCTGTAGGTTCACAATAGGCATTTTGCAGTCAAAACATGTTTATTTAATGCTGAACTCCTTGATCTCACTCGCTGAAGATGCTGGAAATCCCAATAACCAATTATTAATCATTTTAGAGAGCAGCTTTGCTCCCAGAATTTCCCTGTTATAGGAATTGTGTTTTATACCTCACAAGGCACTGAAATTGTTTAGAGTTTTCTGTTTTCTTGGGTCACCAAGTTACCCTGGTGCCTCCTGTGTTTGTTAGCAGTGTCTTTAGACCATCTGTGAAAGTCCTTCTGTGGTGGGTTGACCCTGGCTGGATGGCAGATGCTTGCCAAAGCTGCTCCATCACTGCCCATATCACCTGGACAGGGGAGAGAAAATATAACAAAAGGTTCATGGGTGGAGATAAGGATGGAGAGAGATCACTGACCAGTTACCACCATGGGCAAAATGGACTAGACTGGGGGAAAAAATGAATTTAATTGATTACCAATCAGACAAAGGGATAATGAGAAATAAAACCAAATCTTAAAACACCTCCCCCCACTTCTCCCTTCTTCCCAGGCTCAATTTTACTCCTGATTTCCACTCTAAATGCCTGAGAAATCCCTTGGGTACGTCTTGGTGTTCCTTCTCATCCACCTCAACTGATAACTCAATGTCTCAGCTTGATTTTATGGAGTTATTGGTGTTGCAGTGTGAGGAATCATGAGACCTCCAAATCCTAGGAGTTTGCATCCACAAATAGATTTTTAAAACCTGTGAAGTTACAAAGAGGTTCCCAAAACATAAAAAAAAATGCCAGAGCAAATATTTTCTAGAAGACCAAATTGGCTTCTTGCCCAGCATGTACTGGGACACGAGGTGGATTTTATCTCCTCTAACTCTACCACCTCCTCTAAAATTTATCTGTTCAATCTCACGTTATAATAGAGAAAAGTAGAACATCCCTAGAACATTATTAATATATTTTTTTAATGGATCATAAATCACTCAGGCAGCTAGTCAGACAGGATATCTATGGTGTGGATGGTGGGACCTGCAGTAGAAGTCTCCAGGGTTCCTTAGGGTCCTTTTATAGTCAGCAGAATGCTCGTTAATATAAAAACAGACCATCTAGACAGGCTCAAATAAATCACTCCCTCAAAGTGCCTGGTTGTCTCCACTAAGAAGTTGTGGTGGTTTCACTTGGCTGGGAGTCAAACACAGCCGCTCGCTCACTCTTCCCCCTCCCAGGGAATAGAGGAGAGATTTGGAGGGGTAAAGGTAAGGGAGACTCATAGGGTGAGATAAGAACAATTTAAAAATTGAAATAAAAGAAAACTTAAAAGAATAATGATATTAAAATAATAATGATATTACTAATAGTAATAAAATATGCAAATGAGTGCTACCCAGTGCCATAGCTCACCATCCACCCACCAAGCCCAGCCCGTTCCCAGATCACGATCCCAGAGGAGCAACAATCCCAAAACTGAAACTGCAATCCCAGAAGAGCAGGAACCAGCGAGACAGTGAACCCTGACAAGAGAGGACCCCTCATTAATATACTGACCATGATGTGATGTGATATGAAATATCCAAATGCCAATCTAGCTTATTAATTTTAATATTTCTTGCCCTCCTTTGACCTCGCACCTGCAGATCAGCAAAACGCAACGTCCTTCAGCTTCCAGCGACAATTGAAAACATCGGTGTGTGATCAACGTTCTTCTCCTACCAAATCCCAGCTGAACCCAAACCCCAGCGCTGTTCCAGCTGCTGAAAAGAACCCAGCTCTGGACCAGCTCAAAACCAGGACAGAAATTAGTGTAGAAATGTGTCAGAAGTACAAAGCTGAATTTTTATGGAGCTGGCTCCCACCAGGCTCTGCGGGGCCACCTCGCACTTTCTCCACCATGTTCCTGTCTTCCCTACGCATGGGATGAAGGGTCCTGATCAACGTGTGGTCAACATCTGTCAGGAGGACTCTGGCATCCTTTTGGCCCCATCAGAGAGATGTGTTAAGTGCCAGACGATTGCCAGGAGTAGATGGATAGCTTTGTGTGTGAGACTGGGGACTGCCTTGGAGAGGTTGATCTCATCCCTGATGCTGCTGCTGTGTTCAATGGGATGATGGGAAAGTTGTTTAAAACTTGTGTTTTATGGCTATTTGGTCATGATTTAAGACTGCAGGATCTACTTGAAGTGCCACATTCCTGGAGCTTTAACTAAATATTGCAGGAGTCATGATTCAGATCACAGAATCCCAGAATTGTTAGGTTGGAAAAGATCTTTAAGATCATCAAATCCAACCATGAACCCAACACTGACAATTCCATCTCTAAACCATGTCCCTGAGCACCTCATCTACCTGTCTTTTAAATACTTCCATGGATGGGAACTCCACCACTGCCTTGGGCAACCCCTTCCAATGCCTCAGAACCCTTGCAGCAAAGAAATTCTTCCTCACATCCCATCTCAACTGCCCTGGCCACAACTGCAGCCCATTTCCTCTTGTCCTGTCCCTTGGTCCTTGGTTGAACAGACCCACCCCCACCTCTCTCCACCCTCCTCCAAGGGACTTGCACAGAGCCACAAGGTCTCCCCTCAGCCTCCTTTTCTCCAGGCTCAACACCCCCAGTTCCCTCAGCCACAAGGGAACTCAGCACACTTGTGCTCCAGACCCTTCCCCAGCTCCGTTGCCCTTCTCTGGACACGCTCCAGCACCTCCATGTCCTTCTTGGACTCAGGGGCAGTCTGTGATATTGGAATATTTTGGAAAAATTATGTTTTAGGCAGCTCAGGCTCCACCTCAAAGTCTATTTTTCACCTTGATCTTTCTGCCTGAGTGAAGTAGAAAGCTCACAGCCTCCAGGCAACATGGTTGTTGTAAAACTAAATAATATTTGTGAAGAACTCATAGCATGGTCATGAGTGTGGTATAAAAGCTACGAGGAAACCAAACTCCTGTCTTCAGGGTATTTAGTAAAAAAAAATTGAGAAAACACTATAACCAGGAGCGCTGCAGCTCAAACTCCTGTAACAGCGACCATCGGTCTAAACAAGATATGGCTGGGACTGTTCAGCCTGGAGAAGAGCAG
>NW_010336768.1:0-6465 GCF_000700745.2 Antrostomus carolinensis
CCAACAACACTCTCCCCATTTCTCACACTGCAATAAATGGAGTTTCACATTTCTCTTTTAGGGAGAAAACAGTTTCCTCAGTAATTATTTTGTTTCTTCAAATGAATTAGCAATTCTCTATTTTCCCAGTCATCAAACTGGTATAAGAACATCTCATTATACTAACCAGCAACAAAACTGGCTTTCTAATCTTCTTTTTGGCTTCTCTACAATTGTGTCTTAAAATTAACCTCCTGTTTGGTAGAAGGACCAAATGCATAAATTTTCTTCTGCTGATTTGACTTGGCCATATACAATACTGCTGAAACAAGTCAGAAGGAAGTCAGCTGAACTTTCCAGTGCAAAAAGCCTCCTTCATGCTCCCGGATCTGCATACAACCTCATTCCAGATTTCTCCTGGTCCTTTGTACTGTCTGATCATGTATACCAGCATCTTCATTACCACAGCGCAAGGGAGATGAGCAGTCTATAAGGCTCACACTGTTCTGCCTTCATCCCAGTTTTGATTCAACTTCATCCTGACCCCTTTCTGTCAGGCCAAGCAGGCCTGTCCCCACGACTCCATTTTGAGTGCTACTTCCTCCTTCCAGCAGCAGTCCCCTAGCTGGCACCTCTCTCGTTCACTGTTCCTGACCCCAACACTTGGTTGTTTTCTTGCTCTGCTCTCAAAGCTGCCTGTATGACTGTGAGTGGATTCACGTGCGATGTCCCAGCTGTACTAACTTGGGTTAAGCGCTACCATGCAAGCTGTGTGCACACAGTGCCGCCAATGCAGTTCATTCCTGACCTGCCATGTCTGTCTTAGTTAAGTCCCAGACATCTCTGAGCAGAAAGTGCCAATATTGCTGAAACGTGCCAGATAGCCTGTCATTACTTGAGACTCGTGATCTAAACCAAGTTTAAACTGCCATGTGCCTCTGTCTGAAGAAGCCAGTGTGTGTCTTGGCAAATGTCTACAGAGTTGTCCCAGAACACATCAGAATGTAGCTTGCTCAAAGAAAATGTGTTTGGCTGGAGTATGGAAATCCCATAGTGCTGGGAAAGAGAGAATTTATTATTGATAGTGTTCTCTGACAGTGCAGTTCTGGCCAGCCAAGTTCTGCTGGAGGACTTCATACACCCATTGTGAAATGAGGTCCTATGGTGCCAGTCTGAGGGTATTTATTGCCTTTTCCCTTCAGAGGAGCTCAAACACATCTCTCATCCAGATGTGGCAGCCAGAGATGCAAGGGAATAGACCAGGTTCCTTATCTCCAGGATTTGAAAGGTGCCTGTTCAGAGGAACTGTACAAAGAAAGAGGTTGGTGGCATGGGGCGCAGGAGCAGAACTGGCACTGTTGACAAGTCAGCACCTATCACCTCTAGCAGGGCCCAGAGAGCAGGCTCCAAGGCTGAGTGCTTTGCCACAACTTTCACTTTCTTAAGGCTTTTTTCAGGGGTAGAACTTGCTTTGGTGCCTTAAGAAAGCTGCTTTCATTGGGACAAAATAATGTAAGTTGCCTGCACATGGATTTGGCTTCCCCTGGGCTTTCTGTCCAACTGCTTGCATTGTCTGATCCTGTAGGATTTTAACTGGATGACTGAGCCTGACACAGATTTCTGTGAACACTTGGGTAGTTTCAATCTACATCTAAACCATTCATCCCTAGATCTGGGACAGCACTGGCCTATGAAGTGAACAGCTGGAACATTTGTCAAAATGAGTGTCTGAATCTGAACTTTTAGCCCAGGTCAGTCTATCTTGTTTTGTTTTGTTTTCCTTTCAGTTTTGCTTTGAGAAACAGGAGACTTCAAGTGCAGTATTGACTCTGACTCAGACAAAAGTTAGTAGATGTACATAGTCCCAAATCTAAACCAAGTGCAATCTTTTGTTTAAGCGTGACTGAACCTGTTTTGTTAAAGAAGCAAAACAAGAAAAAAAAATTTGCCAAAACTTGTCAATATCCAAAACAATTGGTGTGTTTACTGATTTATAAATGATAAAAAGAGCATGCTCTTGGGTTAAAACTGACATATTTATTCATACATATATAGTACTGTATCATTTCTAGTAGTTTTCCACATTTATGTACAGCAGATGCTACATAGTAAATTCAACAATACACAACTGGATGGTGGAAACTAGCTTGCAAACACTCATTGAGCATACAAGTACATTATTTTCTCATAAATCAATTGCTCTGAGCAAGTGGCATTTCATCTAATTCAAGTCAAGACTGGGCTTCCTCATCACAACTTGTATTTTCTTCTTTTGTGCATCTCTTCTTCAGATTGCACCCAACTGAAATGTAATCCATACTTCCCTCAATAAGAAGGTTGTTATACCTTTAATCTAGTATTTTAAAGCTGCTGTGAATCACATAGCATTATGCATGTCTGCTATTACACAAGTAGTGCATGCCTTGCAAATTTTTTTCTCCTGTAGCTTTCTCTTAAGCTCTCTATTGCCATGCCAGGAGACAAATTAACCCAGTTAAGGAGCTGAAGAGTTATGCTGTCTTCATCTACAGTTTCCTCCTCCCTTTCTTTTGTTCTTTAAGTGCAGCCCTTTCAAAGTGGGGGAGGAAAATACAGAAATCAGCTCTCCGAAGTGTAGCGATTCTTTGCCTATTGTTAAGATGCAAGTCAGGGCCTTGTGAAGCAAAAGTTTAAATGATTTGATTTTCAGAGGACAAGGGGGATAGCAGATTAATTGAATAGGTCATGGTTGTCAAAGAAATAAGATAAAGCAAACAGAATTAATATTTTTAAAAGTGAATACTCAGCATAACTCTCTGTGCATCTGCACATCGGTACACTTCAAATTGCATGCTCTTTATCTGTATTTTCTTAAGAATAAACCTAAGAGTGGTAAGTGTTGTATGCTAGAAATAAACAAGGACAGGGTTCTGCATTCGTAGGTACTATCCAGAATAAGGACTGCTAGTGACTGTGTATCACTGTCCTCTGCCACAACCAAGTTGTGTGCAGCTTCAGTCTGTGCAGCTTCCAGCAGAAGCCACTCTGTGTTTGTAGTGTGGTCTTCCAGCTCAGGTGCGGTTTGTGTGGTGTGGTTTGTGTGCAACTCATTCCACAGTGGTGGTCCTCCCTAGCAGAACTTAGCCCAAATATTGCAGTATGCCCGATTCCACAGCTACTCTGAACTTTGGGAGGAAGGATGGTTTCCATAGCTGGCTGTTGATGCCACTTCTGTGCGTCTCATTCATTCATGGTTGTCTGTTCTCTTTAGGACTGCTCATCTCTGCACAAGTGTGCCCGTACATCACATGAAGCTTATGCATCCCTTAAAAATGTGTGCACGCATTATGGGATAAATACTAAGTTATTAAATGAAATTAAGCATCACTTTTGAAATTACTAAAATTTATGTAGCTATTTACTTTCATATGACAGCACTGGAAAGTAGTCATACCTGAGGTGGAAAACACTAGAGCACATCACAGCAGTGGATGCATTAAAATTTGGCTTAGGCCACTGCAGAAAGCTTATGAAGCACATCCTGAGGCTTTAGTATTCAGTTAGTAAAATAGCCTCTCAAGTGCTATTATAAAGCACTGAATACTACGAAGAATTTTGTTTCCTTACATTAGAATTGTGAAAGTCCTTCCTGGTCCTACTTGTCCTTGCTGGATTTGAACGTCTGCATTTTTCAACTGAAGACATGATAGATCATGCTACATGGATAGTCCTGTGGACAATAAAAATACAACAAAAAATCATCAAAATCACCAAATGGTCCAGCTTCATCTTTCTGTAGTGACTTGTCTGCTCTTCCTAGTCACCAGATGATGATGTCAAAAGGGAAAATAAAACAATGACAACCTTCCAGCCACAGGGGCAGAAGTTAGAACAATGCAAAATTGTAATTTCTCTTATTGAAGAATACGAGCATAAAAATTACTGGTCTGGAAGGCGTCAAATGAAAGCTATGAGCCTGGGACAAAGCAGGTCTACTAAAAATGTTTGTTGGGTTTGTTTGTTGGGTTTTTTTTTCCAAGAGTTGCTTTTAGGCTTTTCAGTAGAGACTAAAAGGTGGAATAGAGACAAATTTGATTATAAACTACCTCCTGAACTTCAGTGTTTAGATTAATTGGTAATTCAGCCACAGTAACAAGAAATATTACATATTAATAGCATTCTTGTTGCTAACTGCAGTTTTATTCTGAAACACAGCATTTAGCTGATGGAATATTGTGGCTAATGAATAAAGCATTAAAAAGAAAAGTCAACACTATTTCAATGCCTGTAGAAATTCATAGAAATGAATGATTAATGCTTTTCTACATTCATCTTTCTATCTTCAAAAGTGCAGCGTTATTACAAGAGTTTGTTTCCACATCTGAATGACACAACAAAAGAGCAGAGATTAATTAGAAGTACTTTGTGGCTTTGAGTTTTGGATGTGAGTGTTGAGCAGACTGCACTCAAGCTGCAGTGCTTTATATCTCCTGTCTTCACTTCATAGCAACCTGAGAGTTGGGTGGTGAAGTCTCTACCAACAGAGTTTTGTTTTCTCTTGCTTTCTTTCTACCCTGTCTCCAACACTCCTGTGGGCTGCTAAGCATCAAATACACAGCAGAGCAGCTGTGCTCCTGCTGAGGCTGAGAAGCCACATACTCACCAAGGCATACATGGGAATCTAACCCTTAGACAAACCATTTTTACCTTGAGGTAATGAAAAAGCAGTGCTATGTAAGTGCCAAATGATAATCAACAGCAATGTGAAGAAGCAAATCTTGGAGTGTAATTGGACAACCCTTAATTTGGTTCTGCTGCTTTAATTTGATGCTATTCCACCCATTAAAAAATAAACCCCTCTCATTATTCGGGGAATACATCTTTCTCATTATTCCATGCCTATATTCTGTTCATTCTCATCTATCATTCTTTGGCTTTTTTAGTCAAAGTAATTTTCAGGGTATTATTTATTGAGCAGATTCTTACTTGCTTTTTAATTAAAGGGCTTAAATTGCAAAATACAACAGTCTATTCTGGAGTTTAAATTTCCTGACTTTAACCAATGTGTTGTTCTAATGAAATGCAGAAGTTAACTTTAGTAACTGTAAATCCAGTCTCATGAATAATTTTCTATTCTTTTATATATACATTGGCTTTGATAGGTGAATGATTCTTCTCTGTATGATATATCACAGTTACAGCATTGAATTTACCACTAATGTAATTGTTGGGGTGGGGTGAAAAGGAAGGGTTGGTTTTGGTTTTTTTACTTTAAATAGGACAGAGAATTACGTAGTACACCAGCTTATTATTACCAGTTATAAATAGCACACAATTCAGAAATTACTGTTGTTAAAAGCTGCACTGGAGACAATTAGAATATGTCTCTAGAAGATGCTGTAGCTGACAGGGGTTGGTGTAGTGCTACAGTGGACAAACTGTATTACCTGGTTTAGGCAGATACCCTGAATGGTTGATGAATCACTTGTTTTATTATGCCTGTTCTAGTAGAAATACTAAGCTCTTTGATCTGTTATGTATTCACACTATATAGTACCCAAGAACACCATAGACTTGGCTTTAGATCCTTCCATCAGAAATGGCACACAGGAAAATGACAAAGCTTTCAGGCTTTCCATACTTATCCATCATTATAAATAATAGCATTTGCATGCTTTCTTTAACTTTTCTTTTTTTAAAACTTTTTCTTTCTTTTCTTGTGTGGAGAAATCTCTCAAAATTGTATGCTGGTTTCCCATGGGTTTGAATATGGTGTGAATTGATGAGCTTGGATATTTTTGATGTATGATTCACTACCACAGGCAGGGAAGAAAATTATATTTTGGTCCTGCAGAGAAATAAAACTCAACAATTAGGGCTCTGTTCAGTTAATTCCTATTTGATGGCCGCATGCTTTGCAAGAGGACTTTCAAGATTCTACTCCATTACAAGGCTACTTACATAATAAGAATTTTCTCCATGCAGATACTTCCACAATATTGCCAGGACTGTATATTAACTCTGTCCTGGTTTTTGCTAGGATAGGGTTAATTTTCGTCCTAGTAGCTAGAAAGCACTGTGTTTTGGTTTCAGTGAGGACTGTTATGAGAATAAATGTTGATATGATACAAGAACATGGTTCTTGGGTAGTTTGCAAGAGTAGAGGACTGGAAGGGTTGCAGGGGTGGGGGAGGGGAGAAGAGAAGTGCAGTAGTTCGTAAAACCCAGAACTGACAGTTGGATATTTCCAGTAAGATATTCCATATCATATTACATCATGTTTAGTATATTAACTGGGGCTGACCAGAAAGGGGGGGGATTATCTCAGGGATCACTCAGACTTGTTTTTCCAGGATTGCAATTTCAGTCTTAGGGTTGCTTTTTGCTCTTTTGGGATCGTTATCAGCAGGTGGTGAGCAATTGTACTGTGCATCACTCATAGATATATAGTTTTTATAATTATTATTTGTCTTATTATTACTATTTTAATTTTATTTAACTCTAATT
>NW_010336769.1:0-9980 GCF_000700745.2 Antrostomus carolinensis
CCTCTCCTTCCCCAGGCTGTGTGTGTGTCCATGGTGAGAACCCCAGGCAAGAGAAGCCGGCCCTGCTGAGGTGTTACCCATGGTTGCTCTCACACCAGTCCACAGAGAGAGAGAGGAGCCCAACGTCCAGTGTCTGGAAAGGTCAGAGTCACAGTTATCCTGGGATCTGGGAGAGGACTCGGCTCAACTGTGTGCTTCCGAGATCAGAATAGAAAGGAGAGCTGTGTATGTTCTGTCACAGCACAGTGACACTCTGCAGAGAAGTCCAAGACATTCTTGAATAGGAGCCAATGTAGCAGGGAAGTAAAATACACCTCGGGGTGGAACCAGGCAACGGGATCTACAGTATAGAGAGCTCCTGTTCCTGCCACTGGATCAGTTATCCCGAGTGCTACTGGGCAAGAACTGCAGATTAGACATCAAATTAACGCCAGCTTCATTTTGTACTGACTGCAGGGCAGAAACAGTGATGTCACAGGGCAGAGATTGAGACAAGGAAAGTCACGACATACCTGGCTCTTCTACTCTGGTGCAGTCACCACCTACAACCCCACTAACAGCCTCAGCTACTCCTCTCACTGAAATAAGAGTGCCTCAAAGTGCCACAAACCACATCACCAGTGAAAAATATGACTGGAGATGAGACTTCAGCTACCAGTGTCAGTCACTCTGAGCTGGTGTGACTCCTCTGCTCCCTGTTGCCAGCACGTGCAGTCTCTCCTACGAGCACCAGTACTGGTTTAATTCCACAGTGAGAGGAATTTAATTCCTGGGAGAATTAAGCCCCGAGAAGTTAGTTCTCACTACACAACTGGTAACACTGTCCTTGTCTCTCTCCTGGAAAAAGAAAATCCACCACCTTGTCTACCTGTTGCCCCTCTCCAGGGATACAGAGAGGCCACAGGGCTAGAAAGAGAAATGAAAAAAATAAAAAGAAATGTAAAAAAAATAGGTTTGTTTGGTTTTTTAAGAAGAAGGGCTTTGGAAGTGTAATTAAAAGCTGGACTCCAGTTGTGAAGGGGATGATGAAACAGTTTATTTACTGAAGTGTAGAACTGGAATACTCACTGCTGTATAAATAGACTGACCACCAAACGCTCCTGTGGTGGATTCAGGTCTCTCCTACGTTTTAGACCAGCGTGCTCTGAAGCCAGAGTTCAAACACTGGCCATAAAAGGTCTCTTATCTCTTGACATTTTTCACATTGAAAAAAAAAAAAAGGCTTTAGAGCCTGGAAATGGAGTACATTCCCTGTGCAAACACAACCAGCCATTTTCCCCTGGCACGTGCAGATAAGGCCAGTTCACAGCGCACTGCCTGGGTCAGGACACCCCCTGAAATCAAGCAGCGGGGCATTCAGTTCAGGGGAAGGGAAGGTGTTGGGCCAAGAGCTGTGAGAAGGGAGAGGAAACAGGGCAAGAATGGACCAGTTAGAATTAGTCCAGAGAAGGGCCACCAGGATGATGCGAGGGCTGGAGCTCCTCTCCTATGAGGACAGGCTGAGAGAGTTGGGGCTGTTCAGCCTGGAGAGGAGAAGGCTCCAGGGAGATCTTATAGTGGCCTCCCAGTACCTGAAGGGGCTACAAGAAAGCTGGGGAAGGACTTTTCATAAGGGCAGTTAATGACAAAACAAGGGGAAATGGGTTTAAGCTGAAAGAGGGGAGGTTTAGATGAGATATTAGGAAGAAGTTCTTCACTGTGAGGGTGGTCAGACACTGGAACAGGTTGCCCAAGGAAGTTGTGGATGCCCCCTCCCTGGAAGTGTTGAAGGCCAGGCTGGATGAGGCTTTGAGCAACCTGGTCTAGTGGAAGGTGTCCCTGCTGCTGGCAGGGGGGTTGGGACTGGATGAGCTTTAAGGTCCCTTCCAACCCAAACCATTCTATGATTCTATGAAGAATCACAGAAATTCAGGAAACTGAAGCAATTTCTACAGACCCTCACAAAGACCAGGAAAAAAAACCAAACAACCTTTTCTCACTGTAAGAAGTCTCTCTTGAGCACTGTGTGTTACAGCACAAACCATCTCAAAGACAGTTTAACGAGAATACAAGGGAGAAAGTACAAGAATTACTAAAAATTCTGCAGAGGAGATTCCTGTTTTGCTACAGAAGCTGCACAAAATTGAGCCACTTTCTCAGCCCAGACCCAGCCACTCATAACCACGTTGCTGGAGTGAATCACAGCTGTAACTAGACACAATAAATTATCTGGCTCACTTTTCCAGGCCAGCAGCAGGGCACCTCATACCTTTTTCCTTTTTTTTGAAGGATCATCAGCCATGCTGGTCTTTTTATCTCTTTCAAATCCTGCTGCTGCCACCTCCTCTTCCTCCTCTTCTGGAATGAGCCTATATTTGGTACCTCCAGGCTGCACAAAACACTCCTTGGCAAAATGACCTGTAAAAAAAATTTAAAAATAAAAAAAAGTGTTGGAAGGAGCAACCCACCCCTCATTCTATTAAATAAAAAAAATCAAAAAACCAAAACCCAACATTCATTTCAGACATCTAAAGTGCTGACAATGATCTTTTTATTATTACTCACAATAAGAAAATCTTACACTGTACATTTTTTTTTTTTATCCCAGCATTTCAGCTGGTTTAACAAGTCCTGATTAAACAACCCAGGGCATTCTGGAAAGATTAGTCAGGCAAAAAACTAAAACCCTCTTGTCTGAACAGAGAAATTGGTAGAAACGTGTCTGCACAAGGGCTCAAACAGCAGGGAAAAGTGTACGGGAAAGGGAGTAAACTGGTGTGATGGGCACCTGGTAAATGAGACCAAAACCACAACCACAGAGGAATCAGCTCATTCTGGTTCTACCCTTTCTACTCTGGAGACATCAAAGTTGACTTACTAACAGTTGTAGTGGAAACTGCAGGTAGATAGTATCTGCCTGCCTGGTATGAGTAAACATCATCAGTAAAAAGCAGACTGGAAATACACAGAATTCAGTTTAAGGTTTTGGAGGTTCTTTAAAATGGTATTTTAAAGATATTTTAAAGTATTTTAAAGATCACTTTAAAATGGTATTTTAAAGCTAGTTACCTACCACTACAGAGAACCATATTCATGATTAACCTTCTCCAGACTAGCATTAACTCCACCTGAACTCTTTACTCTATGGCTAAATAACATAAAACAAGTAGGGTACAGTGAAAAAGTCATGTAAAAAAACTACTTTATGCTTCAGCAACTTGTAAAAGCTACTGAAAAGGCATCACATAAGCCAACTTCCCATCCTGTACTAGGCAAAAGGAAAAAAAAAAGGCTTGGGGTGCTGACAAGAAGCTCAACAGGAGCCGGCAACGTGCGCTGGCAGCCCAGAGGCCAATAACCGTGTCCTGGGCTGCACCCAGAGCAGCGTGGGCAGCAGGTCAAGGGAGGGGATTCTGCCCCTCTGCTCCGCTCTCCTCAGACCCCACCTGCAGTGCTGCCTCCAGTGCTGGGGCCACCAACAGCAGAAGGACATGGAGCTACTGGAGCCAGTGCAGAGGAGGCCACCAGGATGATCCAAGGGCTGGAGCAGCTCTGCTGTGAGGACAGGCTGAGAGAGTTGGGGCTGTTCAGCCTGGAGAAGAGAAGGCTCCGGGGAGACTTTACTGCACCTTTCAGTACTTGAAGGGTCTTACAAGAAAGATGGGGACAGACTTTTTATCAGGGCCTGCAGTGACAGGACAAGGGGTGATGTTTAGTTTTAGTTTTAATTTAGTTTTAAACTAAAAGAGGGGGGATTCAGACTGGATAGAAGGAAGAAATGTTTTACACTGAGGGTGGTGAGACACTGGAACAGGTTGCCCAGAGAGGTGGGAGAAGCCCCATCCCTGGAAACATTCAAGGTCAGGCTGGACGGGGCTCTGAGCAACCTGATCTGGTTGAAGATGTCCCTGCTCACTGCAGGGGGTTGGACTAGGTGACCTTTAAAGTTCCCTTCCAACCCAAACCCATCTGTGATTCTATGACAAAAAAATTCACCAGGTTAATAAAGAAATTAAAAAAATGTCTGTTTTCAGCTGTGAGACAGATGCTCACACGCCAACACCGTGCTCCCAACAGCTGATCAGTAAAGTAACTCCTACTGATTGTTCTTCATAATGAAATGATCTGGTGAAGGCACATGTTTAGTCCTTAAAATGCAAAACTGGAATGAGACCACAGCTGTAAGACACACTGACACAAACACTGCAAGAGGGGAACCTGTACTGATGCTGTACTCAGTAGAAAGGTCCTTTATAAGGTCCTTTATTAGGTCCTTTACAAGAAGCTCAAAGGGATTTGATTTTAAGAAACAAGCCTCTGCAAAAGAGTTCAGCTAAGTCTTTCCTTTTTTAAAAAGGGACAGAAAAAGTCTTTCTCCTCTAAAAGAGACACGTGGAAGCAAAATCCAGTCCTTATACAGCAAAACATGAGACAGACGTCAGTACAGTCCTACCTGCAGGTCACTACCTGGTTAGAACAAGGCTACACCAACAGACAGCGCTGCAGGGACATACCTTTGCAGCCACACTTCTTGCAGACAGTGTTCAAGACGGCTTCAAGTGTGATCTTCTGACTCGAGTAGTCTCTGAACGTGCGTTTTCTCCTCTCATCTTGACTGGAAAGAGAAGGACAGTTCCATTTTAAATCCACTCTCACCTTTAACCCTGAATATTTATAGGGACAGCACCTAAACACAAGTTTTTTCATATGTTGCTCTAAAAGTATCACTTAAGTCAGGTAAACCACAGAACAGAGCTGAGCAGCTGCTCATTAGGATAAACCACATGGTTAATAGCACATTACCTGTCACCTTCTGCTGTTGAGATTAACTGAGCCCCCTCTACACAAAGCAGATAAACACAGGGAGCTACAGTTATGTCATAGAATCACAGACTGGTTTGGGTTGGAAGGGACCTTAAAGCTCATCCAGTTCCAACCCCCCTGCCAGCAGCAGGGACACCTTCCACTAGACCAGGTTGCTCAAAGCCTCATCCAACCTGGCCTTGAACACTTCCAGGGAGGAGCAGCCACAGCTTCTCTGCCCAACCTGGGACACTGTCTCACCACCCTCACACCAAAGAATTTCTCCCTCACATCTCATCTCCATCTCCCCTCTGCCAGTTTCAAGCCATCACCCCTTGTTCTGTCACTCCCTGCTCCTATAAAAAGTCCCCTCCCCAGCTTTCTTGTAGGCCCCTTCCAGGTACTGGGAGGCCACTATAAGATTCCCCCAGAGCTTTCTCTTCTCCAGGCTGAACAGCCCCAACTCTCTCAGCCTGTCCTCACAGCAGAGCTGCTCCAGCACATCCTTTATACTAACATTTGTATTTTGGATGTGAACACACACAGGTGTATGTATTTCCCAGTACGGAAAGAAAGCAATTTTATTTGACCTGCGAGAGACATCACAAAAAAAGGTTGACAAGGAAGCTCTGAAACATCCAAGCAGTTAAGATTTGATTCTGTAATATGTGAAAGTGAGATAAATGCCCAGCTGGAATGAACAGTCCTTCTAGTGAAAGCACACAGCCATCAAACACAGGACTGAGAATCCTGCTGCGGTATGAAGGGCTGGAACTCCCCACAGCCTCCACCAGCTCCTGCCTGCCTCTGTGCAGCAAAACCACGGGAGTGCCTTCAGCCAGCCCTCCAGCCAGCCAGTGCGTCACTGGGGGGCTCAGGAAGAGCTCCCCTTACCCTCCAAAAGGGGGGGAACCCAGAGAATAAGAAGGGTGGAAAGGCAGGAACACAAGGCAGGGAAAGGCAGCGACTTGTGTGCTCTGTTCTGTTCCACTCAAATTTACCTACTCAAGGGAAACATTGTTTGGATCGAGGTCTTTTCCAGTGCCTTGGTTAACAACCTTCATGGAGAGGGAAAGCTTCAGTTTGTCATCTTTCATCTGAAAGAGAAAGATATGGAATGAGAACAGTAAATGATGATGATGTTAATGGATACGTTGTGTCTGGAGGCCTACAGAGAAGGAAGGAAATTGTCAGGTAGCAGAGAGCAGCACAGAAGGCACCACATCAAAGTGCTTTTGCTCTATTATTTCCCAGCTGCATTTATATTTTCAAGTGTTGTAGCCAATAAACCAGCTGCTGGCAGGGGGGTTGGGACTGGATGATCTTTAAGGTCCCTTCCAACCCAAACCAGTCTGTGATTCTATGATTCTATTCTGATGAGCAGCTGTCTCTGTAATAAGATCAAACTCTAGATCTGCTCAGGTTAATACTCTGCTTTCGATATGACCAAACCCAAGTGTGTGTTTGGAAGCTTTGCTGTGATTCTCAAACCACCTACCCCCAAGGCAGTTCCCCCTGGATCAGAACTTTGGTCGACTTGCATCCTGAAAAAATAAAACTTTCTATCTTTTTTTTCCTATTTTGATCCTCTCAGGAGACTAAAAATGTTTTGAGTATCTCTATTAGGGGCTCACTCCTTTCTAAATCCTGGTAAGTCCTTAATTGCCACATTATCACTTGAGAAGCAAGAGCAGAAGTTGTAAGTTTGGGGGGTTTTTTAAGCCTTTTCTGCAACTTTTTGCATTTTCACCACTATTGAAGCTATTTCTCTTTTGTCTGTGACATCTACGTGGTTATTTGCAGGCAACCTAGCAATGAACTCTTACACTGTCCACCTCTCAGCACACTCCTGCCCCTCCCCTGTACAGCAAAGAAGCAGGAGCTCAACAACCCTGTTCCAGATAAAGCAAACAGCAGCTTAATAACAATTTATACAAAGAAAATTAAAAAAGCAAAGCATAGATGGTGAAGAAGAAGCGGTGAAGTCTTTCATATAATTTCCCTAAACTGTGTTAAGACAGAGCAAGTTTCTCAACTTTCTTCCCTGATCTCACACTAAATTAAATCCTTGTTTTGTGCATCAACCTGATTTATCTTCTTTCAAAAAAAGGACAAAGCATTTATGGCCAAAATCCTGCACAATTCCAAACTGAATGTTTCCACCTTGATCCCAACAAAATACAGTCAGCTTGCTTTGTCTTCCCCTCCCACCAAAACAGGAGTCTCTAGTTTTTCTTCCAAGTAATCATTAAATACAGACAATCTGCCTGTTGTCACATCTTCTGCAGAAGAAAAAAAAATGCAAATTGCAGGGAGAAAAAAAATATATAATGCTCTTGCTTCAAAACAAAACCAAAAAGCCTCTGTATTTTCTCTTGGGCATATTTCACAGCCACTGATACCTTCCTGAAAACAGAAACAAAAAATCTCAGCTGCTTCTAAGAGCGTGTCTGTCTCCCCAACAGTTAACTGAGCTGTGTTTGTATCGGCTGTTACCTCGGGATCCTCTCAAATTGGTGCTTTTATAGCCAAAGGTTTTATGAAATCCCTTTTTCTGAACTGCACCTTCGCTGCTCACGGAAGTTCAGCGCCCAAAGTCACACCTGGAGGTGAAGAGGATTCACCTGTGTGTAAAACAGAGGCACTGAGCCCCTGAGAGAGCGACAGGGACACAGCCTCTGTGCACAGAACATTCTCAGGTTGCTGTTTTTGCAGCGTATTTTCTCTACAAAGCACTAAAGAAACAAGAAGGAACCTCACCTCTTTTCCAATGAGCTTCACCCACACTTTGTCTCCAACGTCTACAATCTCTGAGGGTTTATCCACACGGCAGGAGGACATGTGAGTCTTGTGAACAAGGCCTGGTTGTGGAGAAGAAAAGGAAGAAGATAAAGAAATGTCTCTATTGAATCACAGTTTTGTCCTGTGGGACAGTGTTCTCCAAAGTGTGGTGGATGCAAGATAATCCTTTGGGGTATGGGAAGAGAATCTTTTTGTACTATTGATAAATAAAATAAATTAAAATTAATAGTGCTTATTTAATCTTTAGCTGATCCTGTTTAATGTCTGAGTGAGTCTTGTACTGTACATAGCATCAGGACAGCAGCACACGTAGATAATTTGTAAATACTTACACATTTATTAGGGGTGTGTGCTCAGAATTCTTTTAACTGAGTTAACTGAGTTTTAACTGATGACACACTGGGGGTGCACAATCAAAAACACCTGGAGAACATTGCTTTGGGAGACAGGGCACAGATTCATAGAATCCCAGGATTATTTCAGTTGGAAAAGACCTTTAAGATCATTGAATCCAACTGGAAACCTAACACTGCCAAGTCCACCACTAAACCACCTCCCTAAGCACCACATCAGCAGTTCCACAGAACTAACTATTTCTTTCCTCCAGTGCATCACGTAGGTGAGAATCAACGAGCTGCACCAAGCCAATATAGAAAAGCTCACCAAGATCTGCTCCAAATTAATTCAGAAGAGCAAGTCCCCAAAGCAACGTCTTTGTACTCAAAATGTACAATGATTGAGGCTACAAAGTTGATGAGGGGCCTGGAGCATCTTATGAGGAGAGGCTGAGAGAGCTGGGGCTGTTCAGCCTGGAGGAGAGCAGCCTGAGAGGGGATCTGATCAATGTCTGTAAATATCTGAAATGTGGGGGCCAAATGGATGGGGCCGGGCTCTTCTTGGTGGTGCCAGTGACAGGACAAGGGGCAATGGGCACAAACTGGAACACCAGAAGTTCCAGACAAACTGAAGGAAAAACTTCTTTACTCTGAGAGTGCCAGAGCCCTGGGACAGGCTGCCCAGAGAGGGTGTGGAGTCTCCATCTCTGGAGATGTTCAAAACCCACCTGGACACTTTCCTGTGCAACCTGCTCTGGGTGAACCTGCTTTGTCAGGGGGGTTGAGCTGGATGATCTCCTGAGGACCCTTCCAACCCCACCAGTCTGTGATTGTGTGAAAACACCGGGCACCAACACTCCTCCCTTCCTTGCTCTCTTCCGAGACAACTTCACGCATCAGCAGCACAATACTTTGCTGGCAAAGCCAGAACCCCACGGCTGCCCTGATCTCCTGTGCCCACGAGGTCACACAGCCCCAGAATTGTGCTTTTAACTGGCACAAGTGACATGTGGGCTACGGGGGTTATAGGAGGGAGGATAAATACAGCAGCACACCTTGCTGGGCCAGCTGGTACTTCAGGGCTCATTTGTGTCTCACAGCAACTTCCCTCCAGCAGCAGCTTCTGTCCAAAAACTTTTATGAGAGCTGGCACTGCAGGGACTCTCGGGGGGAGCACAGAGGGGTTGTTTCTGGGCCTCCCAGCACCTGACAGAACACCCACCTAAGCTGCTTCTTTAGGAAAGTGACTTTGTAGGTTTCTCACAAACATGGCTGGAGCTCTAAGTCAGCTTTTCCAGTTTAGTTTTTATTTCAGCTTCATCTCAGTCTTTTTTAAGTCATTTATATCGGCCATAAAATGAGCAAGTTGTGCAAACTATCTAATTATATAAAGTTTCTGTAGTTTGTCTTAAAACAACTTTTTGAAATATCACAGCATCACAGAATGTCAGGGATTGGAAGGGACCTCGAAAGATCATCCAGTCCAACCCCCCTGCCAGAGCAGGAACCTCAATGAGATCACACAGGAAGGTGTCCAGGCGGGTCTTGAATGTCTCCAGAGAAGGAGACTCCACAACCTCCCTGGGCAGCCTGTCCCAGGGCTCCCTGAAGTTACCAGAAAGTCCTCTGAGTATTTTTAGTATTCATGCAGACACACCATGACACTTCAAATACTTTCTGAGAATCTCAATTTCTCCCTATTTTTATAAAAAAAAAACCAAAACACCACAAAAGCCACCTTTTCTGAGCTGTTTCTAAAGCCAGTAAGTCTCTAATTCCAAGGAGAACTGCCTGGCTTGAGCACACCAACATGAAACTATAGCTGAGCAAAATGAAAGAAACAAACCTTGTCTCCTGCAGCCTGGAATTTTGATAAATGCCCCATATTCCATCACTGTAGCAACCTGTGGAGAAAATCAATACGAAACCTCAGGCAACGACCTTCACAAAACACCTGCGTGCAAACCACAGGTTACAACAGGCACAGAAAGCCTACACAGTTCTCCTGCTCTCACAGGATCATGGGATGGTTTAGGCTGGAAGGGACTTTAAAGATCATCT
>NW_010336770.1:0-13080 GCF_000700745.2 Antrostomus carolinensis
TTCTGGTGTGTCAGCCACTCATCCAGTTTTCATTTAAAGATCTTTAAGTACTTTGAAAATTGAGTTAGTGTCACTGTCCCCAAAATTAAAAATGTGAAATAGAGACATAGTGAGAATGTGCGATTTGTTTGGAACCGTCCACTAGGCTTGCAGGAGAAGCAGGTGAGGATAGTCTTCATCTTCCCTGTTTTCACTGCCAGGTTTCATCACTGCTTACCCTGTTTCAGTGTGACAGGGTTGAAGATTGAGAAGAAAAAGAATGTCTTTTTTTGTTTTATTTTGTAACAGTGCTGTTAAAAGTTGTTTCTAGTTTGCTGCTTTTGCTGTTTTCAATGCTTCATTTCTTCAGACGCAGGGATTAGCCTTTGCTTCAAAGTTCTTTCTGAGTCTATGAAAAAGTATATAAATGAATGAACCACAACAACATTAGTTTCATTATTCTTTACCCTTTACTACATACAAAAAGTCTCATAAATAAGTTACAGAGTGCAATCCTCATCAACACAGCCTCCAGCACTTCTCATTTGGAGTCTCACTCATCAAAGGGCACTCTACAATGGTGCCTGAACTGAGGTCATGGTCCAGGGGAAAAGAGATTTTCTTCACACAGACAGACAATAAAATTGTTCTCTGGCTCCTGATTCAGTGCAAAAAATACATTAAGTTATATAGTTATTTTTGTCTTCTGAAAATCTGTGATAAGACATCTGATCTTGACAGGTGATAGCTTTTTTCCTGTGGCTGAATAAGATTTTTGTGAAGATAGCAAATGTTGTTTTGTACATGTTTTCTATGTATGCGTTAGAATAGAATAGAACAGAATAACAGGTTCTTATCAGATATAAATCAGTGGAACTACACCAATATACATCAACTTTCTATAAAGTTATCCAAAGCAGAGCTGTTAGAAAATATATTTCTCCTCATAAATTTCTGTATGCATACATACATACATACATATTTATATATAAACTAGTTATTTATTTCCATTTAGCACAAACTGACATTTTTACTTTTTGAAAGCTTTATGACGGCACTACTTGAAATATTTCAGGTGAAATCACCCCTGTGTATTCATGAAGAGAGAAAAGTGCATGGTTTACACTGCTTATTGCCCCAATTATCCTTATTTTGTTGCTTTCTTTGTAGTTTAGCAAGTACTAACAGACACATAGATGTGTATGTCATGGCTAAAGATTTTTGGCACCATTCGTGCATAATATTTAGTTTTGACTTTTCGGGAGACAATTTGAACCCGGAAACATTTTACATGCCCTTTCCTTTCCTTTCCTTTCCTTTCCTTTCCTTTCCTTTCCTTTCCTTTCCTTTCCTTTCCTTTCCTTTCCTTTCCTTTCCTTTCCTTTCCTTTCCTTTCCTTTCCTTTCCTTTCCTTTCCTTTCCTTTCCTTTCCTTTCCTTTCCTTTCCTTTCCTTTCCTTTCCTTTCCTTTCCTTTCCTTTCCTTTCCTTTCCTTTCCTTTCCTTTCCTTTCCTTTCCTTTCCTTTCCTTTCCTTTCCTTTCCTTTCCTTTCCTTTCCTTTCCTTTCCTTTCCTTTCCTTTCCTTTCCTTTCCTTTCCTTTCCTTTCTTTTCCTTTCCTTTCCTTTCCTTCTTTCTTTTCCTTATTCTCCCACAAAAATTGCAGGACAGAGTTCCTATAGAACTCTTTCATGGGATTGCCATAAAGAATGTGCATACTATTAAAATGTGATTGTCTAACATTCAAGCTACATGGGGAAGCTGGCTTGAATTCTGTTTTTCCCATACACAAAAATATCTGAGTTGATTCCTCTGAATTGGATTAAGTTTTATAAAGACTTACAAGCCAGGAGACAGTGCTTTCACAATTTTTCTGCAGACTGTAAGACCAAAATTATCAACTAATTGTACTTCTTCAGATGGAGTCATGGAATCATAGAATCATCACAAAATCACAGAAACATAGAAAAAGAGAATCATAGAATGGTTTGGGTTGAAAGGGACCTTTAAAGGTCATCGAGTCCAACCTCCCTTCAATGAACAGGGACATCTTCAACTAGATCTGTTATTTTTATCATAAAATAGAAATAAATCCCATAGTACTCACATATGCTGCTGTTATCTACTTAATTCTACAATTACAACTCACATTAAGTGGTAGTATTGGTATTGTACCTCATTCTCAAAACATGTTGCTTTTGCTGATGGTCTTAGGTATAGTGCCTGATTATCATTAATAGTGTTAATAGTCTCTGTGAGAAAGTAAATAAATTTCTTGGTTCATTCTGAAGAAAGAAATGAGTGCAAGTGTTTACATTCTGGCTACAGCTCTATTAATTTTAAGCACTGATGCAGACAAACCAAGATGAATGGTCACTGTTAGTACCTCCTATAGTCCCTGGGAGAGAGGCTCTCTAGAGGATGATCCAAGTCCTAAATGGACTGAACTGATCTCTTCAATAACTCTTCTTTTCCCTTGACCATAAGGGGAATCTGTGCTAATGGATAACTAATAGCTTAAGTATCAAAATATGAGGAAGATTGAACAAGGACCTATGCTTCTATTCTGGTTTTTTTTTTAACAGCTATTTAGTGCCTGGAAGAAGGAATGTGCCTGCTAAGAAAGTAGTGATTACAAATGCACACATGTAACTTCACAGATCCATCCTAATCTCTAATGACTAAGGTGACTCTGCTGCTTTACTTACAATGGTGACTTGTAAAACTGTTCTCCATTGCTACATGGAACATCACCCCAGAGCAAGCCATTCCCTTTGTATTGTGTAAGTTCTTTTTATTTTATTGTTGAATGTAGCTTTAGCAACTAGATCTCTAAGATTAACAGTATGTGCAGCATTATGCAGCCCACTGTAGTTTGCTTTGCTGCTTTCAGACTTTCCTAAGGCATTCATCAATTTAGTTGCAGAATTCCAGCCTGGCTGCTCTGTTAAAACTTGTTCTTCATGTTGTGGTGGTACCAGTTTTGGTCTTCTTACTCCCCTGGGCTGCTGATTTGCATATGGTTGACAGCAGTTTATTTATGTGTTCCTTGTGGTTTTTTATATAGTGTTACGGCTCAAATCTGTTTGGAAGAATTTGTACACAGGCAGAATTAGTTAGCATCCAACTCTGAATCTAATAATTAGAGTTGAATGAATACACAAGTACCCATGCTCACCTCAGGCTTTCTGAACCAGCAGAATAATTAACCAAGCACCTCAGGCATGCTTGCATTCAGAAGAAGAGATCTCCAGAAACATAATGCTACAGTTCTGTGAGGGATCAAGGCTGTTTTCCTTGGCTGAAAAATATATTAATATATTCCCTCTTCACTTGAACTGACACTCAGTTTCTATCTAACTGCTTCTTTTACATCTTAATCATTTGCATCACACTTTACAGAGAAAAAGATCAAAGATCAGAGGGTGAGAATATATGAAACAGGTTTCTTAGCTGACTTATTGTAATGTATAAAGATGAACATAAAACTTGAGACCTGTGGGGTTTGTCTCTCCTTTAACAGTAGAAGTGCTGGGACAGTCATGAGACAAAGGATTATAAGTTAAGTTTTAACTGTTTCACAAATAAACACAATCTTCAGTCAGCAGAGAAACTTTTGCAGGCACTATATTGACAAAAGAAAACAAATAACTTAGGAATTGCTCTTTATCATGCATTATATGAGGAAAGACAGAAAAAGAGAAATATTAAGAAAAATAAATAGAAAAAATATAAAAGAAATTTCCTCCATCATATTTCTGGAATATTATAGTGTTATTGAACTAAGTATTCTAGAGTAAAACCTTTGTATTGGGTTTGTGTGGCAAGGTTTTGGTAGCGGGGGTTGGGCATAGAGGTAGCTTCTGTGAGAGAAGCTGCCAGAAGCTTCCCCCATGTCCAACACAGACAATGCCAGTGGCTCCAAGATGGACCCACCTCTGGCCAAGGCCGAGTCAGTCAGTAACGTCTCTGTGATAACATAATTAAGAAAAAAAAGGGGAAGAGAAAAAAAAAAACTGCACACTTTGCAGTTGGAGAGGGGAGAGAGAAGATGTGAGAGAAACAACCCTGCAGACACCAAGGTCAGGGAAGAAGGAGGGGGAGGAGGTGGTCCAGGCGCCGGAGCAAAGATTCCCCTGCAGCCTGTGGTGAAGACCATGGTGAGGCAGGCTGTCCCCCTGCAGCCCATGGAGGTCCATGGTGGAGCAGATGACCACCTGTAGCCCGTGGAGGACCCCACACAGGAGCAGATAGGTGCCTGAAGGAGGCTGTGACCCCATGGGAAGCCCACTCCGGAACAGGTTCCTGTCAGCACCCGTGGCCCCGTGGAAAGAGGAGCCCACACTGGAGCAGGTTTGCTGGCAGGACTTGTGACCCCATGGGGGGACCCACGCTGGAGCAGTCTGTCCCTGAAGGACCGCACACCATGGAAAGAACGCATGCTGGAGCAGTTCGTGAAAAACTGTCAGTCATGGGAAGGACTCATGTTGGAGAAGTTCGTGGAGGACTGTCTCCTGTGAGAGGGACCCCACACTAGTGTGGGGAAAAGAGTCCTCCCTGTGAGGAGAAAGGAGTGGCATAAACAACGTGTGATGAACTGACTCCAACCCCTATTCCCCATCCCCCTGTGCTGCTGGGGGGAGCAGGTGAAAATAGGGAGACAAGTTAAGCCCAGGAAGAAGAGAGGAGTGGGGGGAGATGTTTTAAGATTTGGTTTTACTTCTCATTATCCTCTTGTCTTATTGGTAATAAATTAAAATTCCTTTTTTTTCCCCAAGTCGAGTCTGTTTTGCCCGTGCCAGTAACTGGTGAGTGATCTCCCTCTGTCCTTATCTCAACCCACAAGCCTTTCATTATATTTTTCTCTCTCTGCCCAGTTGAAGAGGGGGAATGATAGAGTGGGTTTTGGTGGGCATCTGGCATCCAGCCAGGGCCAACCCACAACAACTTTAAATTAATATTGTATTGATATCAGATTTAGTGCATATGTGTGTTTATGTGATGTATATATATGTGTATATATGTCTAGATATATTTGTTCAAATATAATAATTTCTACTAGCAGGAAAATGTTTATGTGTTCAATTCATGACTATTGGACTTCAACAGACAAATGTTGTTGTTTTACATGTCCATATCTGCTTCTTGTAACTTATACCAGGGGTTATTATAGATGAGAGTGTCAGGTCCATGTTTGGAAGCATTCAAAAAGACAAATTAAACTACAGTAATTACTGATAAATGTATGTAGAACAAATGATTCTACTTTATAAATTAATTATTTGTCCATGACTTAAGTAGCTCGTACAGTATATGTTAGAAGAGGAAAAAATGCAAAGGGCAAAAACTGTTAAAACAGCTATATGGAACATATTCTCCACGAGAAGAAGTTGAACACTCTAGGTGTAATCACTCTGGAAAAGAAATAACTTAGGGAGATATGGTAAGGGAGTTTCTAAAAGATTAGTAGCATGGGAGGACGTTAGGAAATGACTGCTCACTGTGTTTTCCAGTATGAGAACTAGGATTCATCAAATGAAGCTACAGCAGATGACAAAGCAACCATAAGATGTTTCTTTGTGCAATAGCCTGCAGACACAAGCAAACATTTTTACTGTGAAAGTCATCAAACAGTGGAACAGATAGCCTAGAGGTGCTGTGGACTCTCCATTCTTGCAGATATTCAAAACCCAACTAGACACACTTCTGAGCGACCTACTTTAGATGACCCTGCTTTAAGTAGGGAAGTTGGACAACATGTTATTCAGAGGTCTTTTCCCATATCAACCCTTCTGTAAGCCTGTGAAAATGTTTGTCAGATAATATGTACGAAAAAGTGCATTCAGTATCAAGCACAGTCTACTTTCTGGGGTTTCCTTCTTCTTGGTTTCATGACTTAGTACAGCACTTTCCATCTTCTTGCTGTCAGTGGTAGACTATGCAGCATGTTTATGTGTGTACAAAACAAGAAAAATCTGCCAGATTATGAAAATTCATGACTGAAAGATCAGTATGCTGTCATGATTTCATACCTCATAGTCGTGTCTACAGGAAAGGTAGACCATACACATTGTGGAGCTTGAACAGCCACAGATCCACAATATCTTTTCCTTCAAAATTTTCAGGAAACCCAACTTCCACATTGTGGCTGTCCTGTTGAGCACTATCTTATCTTCAGTAGCTGTTATCTCAGTCAAGTCAATGAACTCTTTGTTGGAACAATTTTCTGAAGTTGCCTACACATATTTATTGTTGCCACCTTCAGACTGTAGGACATTTATTTTGCAAATTTTTTAATACAGATAGATCTATTTATAAGGTTCATGTGTCATAATTAAGTTGAGTCAAATAACAAATATAAATGTCAAGTAAGGTCTCGCATATCACCCTTGTGAGAATACACATGGGAACTGTCACATTGGAAAAAAATCCCACAGGTGAGGCCAATGTTGTTGTGAAATTTCTTTCATAATTAGTTAGGATGGGGTTCCTTTAAACTGTATTCAATTTAGCCATCTAAATCTGCTAGTAAATATTATATCTTAGATATGTCTTTACAATGACTGGGTTAAAAATTGTCCAAGGAGGGAAAGAAATTTATTGAGGAGATTCAGGCTCATATTTATGGAATTCCTTCCCTCACTCAGAGCAGACTACATATTCTATCTTATTTTTCACAATTAAAACAAATCTTAATAAGAGTATGGCAGAAAGTTCTGAAGTTGATAGCCTCAGGATAACTTGGAACTGTTCAGAAGCTGTCCAGAGATCCTCAGAAACTTTCCTTTGTGTGCCTACTCAAAACCTGACATTTCCACACTGCTACAGAAGTGTAAAATATTTGTAACACTTGGCTTCAGGTTTCATTGACAGTTGATTCACTGTCTTTCAAAGGACTGAGATATATGTGTGAATCAACATTAGATATTTAGGGCCAGATTTACACCTGAAACAAATTTGCATAGTTCCATTGGCCACCTGAATATACCTGAAATTTTACAGGCGAGTGATAGGCAAGGAAGTAATAAAAAGATGCAAAAAAGCCATTATTGCACTTGCAGTTGAATATCAAGCTGGTATTTACTGCGATAAACCAGCTTGTAAACAATCTTCATTGCTAATTGCTCTTGGTTTTGAGGCTATTAGTAATGTAATATTTTATTTAATAAATTAAAATTTTAGTAAATAAATGTTTTAAGAATAAACTAAGCTTTTAAAAGCAACTGAGAGCCTGTGAACTGCTTGAAATCATTCATTTTGGTTTTATTTAAATTAAAAAAAATAAAGAGTTATCAATAAATAATAATAATAATAATAATAGTAATAATAATAACAGGTAACACTTGGCAGTCAATACAAAGCAAGTGACATAGAGGAATCTGCACAGTACAACCTGTGTTGTCTCTGCTATATACATCAGTCATCTCTCATCACTATGCTAGAATATAGTCAGCTCATCCATTCATGGAACGTAAACAAGGCTATTTCATCTCTTCCCTATTGTGCAATGCTTCCAGAGGGTTTTCATCAATATATGGTTCTTGCTGGTCAAAAAAATATAACATTAATGTTGCAATGCTCCCTGGTACTGCACCTCTCATCTAGACCAGGTTTGAATGGGTTTACTCCCATCTGTATCTGGTTACTTGCAATTTCAAAAATTCTGGGGTAAAACCATACTATGACCAAAACCAGGCTGCTGTTACAGTCATCCTCCTTACACTGATACTGAGTGTATCCAGAGAAAGGAGAATTACAGCTCAACAACAGAAATTTGGTGTGAGCCAATTACACCCCACAATGTGTACACAAGGGAGTTTGCCAGATAAAAGTTATATCAACCATAGTATCAGTCAAAGAACTCATAAAGAACTATTCATAGAATCACTGAGAAATATAATTTTCAAAATATTATTAAATAACATTGTTTGGAGTTATTTTACTTAAAGGAAGTGAAGGAAAATGTAGGTCATCCTGGATTAAGAAATCACTCTTTTGAAGTTCTAATCCGCTCTCTAGCACTACTCTCATCATAAATTTAGTTTGGACTTTATGAACAGTATGATATGTTTTTAAATGATGAATGAATAATGCGAAATGATCCTGATCACCAAGAAAATAATGTCAGTGAAACATATCAATTACTGTAAGATATTATTTCAGCTTTCTACGATAGAGCACTCTGTAGGTTTCAGTGTGCTTTTGTAAGTCACCTTCTGTACAATGACGGAGCCTAACAAATGATAATACATCACACATTCACTCCATATATGTATAATATAATGAAAGGATATTCACTGATTTCAACACTTCCATCAGAAACATGGTACAGCTTCTGGTGACACTATAAAAGAAAAGCTATTTTTTTTGTCTTCTAGATGACCAATAGCTTTTGGCCAGGGCACTAAAATAAACAGTAGAAGACTGAGTGACTTGATTCTACTGAGCACTTGTTCTATGTAAGATGTAATTGATAACAGAGCATGTAAGAACAAGGTTATGCAGTTTAGACTAGTCTGTCTGTTTGAGCATGTTATAGAGTATAACATGGGATAACAGGGATATCAACTGCCTGGCATAACAACGAAAATAATCTTGAATTTGCCTTGCATGTCTTGGTTTTCCTTGCTATGAAGTTTAAAAGGTCATATTTCATCCCAAGGAAGAACGAGACTGTTTTGAAACCACAGATTTTTTTGCAGGAAAGGATAATTGGTTGTTATCTAGTTGGGAAACACAATGTCCATCTAGGTGGCATCTTCACAGATTACTATGAAGATGATAAAGGGAATGTATGTGTAAGAGGGTGTGTGTGTATGCGTTTAGAACAGTCAAAGTACTTAAGTGTTTCTTCTTCATTGTTAATTTAAGTAAGAATTGAGGCTTCTTTGGGATGCAGCTTCCAGTTAATTTTAGAACTCAGTTGATTCAAGCACCTTCTAACTTCATGAAAAACAATCACTACAGCATAGAGATCCTATCAATCATAGCAAGGTTTGCATGCTTGTTTAGCTAGCTTGTAATTAAAGGCAGCTAAAAATATCATGCATGAATGGCAAGTTTTTACTTTTTTATTTAGCTCATCTCCTTCAGAGAGAAGACACAAGTTCCATCAATCACACAGTGGGTAACTGAAGTCATTATCAGTAAAATTAAGGCAATTATATACAAATGAATATTAATGAATCTTCCAGTGAAAATCAGGGTCAGTTTCCAAGAATTTTAATAAAAATATAGAGAACTCCTCTTTTCCATTTAATGTTTTGTTAAATAATCAGTACCAGAAAGGACACATCTTTTGTATTAAGCTGACATCATGGATCAAAGTTTTAATGAAATTAAGAACAGTATTTTTCCTGTATGGTGCAAAGTGATGTGTCAATTAACATTGTTCTCACAAAATGTGACACAATGCTACACTAACTTAACTTTGAAGTTGTCATTTCCAGTTGCCATTAGCTCTATTAGGAGAAAAAGGATTGTCAGTGCCTTGTGCATAACCAGATGAGTGAAATAAGACTGCATTGTTTTAAGGTCTAAAAAAATTGTGTGATCTGAATTCTCACAGGTCGATGTCTGCGTCCCCCACAAAAAAGACCATCAGACAGTTTGTCCCCTCCTGTCTAACTCAAATCACGTTTACTTACAGCCAAGCTAAAGGTAAGGGAAAAGTGAATAAGTCAGAGTGGCTTTCTTTGAACTGTGTTTCACCCCATGTCTTCTGAAATTATCTCAATAGCTTTAAGGTAGGTTGTGTCAACTGTTAACTGTGCATGGATACACAGCACAATAGTAGATATAACTGCATCACTAAATTATTTCAGGAGGTAGAAGGTAAGGCATTTCAGGCAGCTATGATCAGACTCACAGGTCAATGATTTTAGGAAAATTTCCCCATTGTAGATATCAGTCTTTCATTTTGAATGTACATTAAAAAGATACTTTAATGTTCATATATTTATCTCTTTGCTGTAACTGAAAGCCATACTGATGGTAGCAATAATGGAGGTGTACATTTATATTCCTTCCCTCATTACCGTAATTAAAAATGGAAGGAGTGAATCACCTGTCCTTGAAATGTTACCACCTCTTAGGTGAAAGTTCAAAAAAGAGAGGAAAAAAAAAAAAGAAGACCTTATATATATATATCCTTTACAATACATTTATTCATTTGCCTAACTAAATGAGCAGATGCAGTCACTGCTATATTGATGTACACTTGAACAAGCAAGATCAGGTTCCAACTCTTTATTATTATAAGGTTGTGGTGGTTTAACCCACAGTAGGACCATGCAGTTCTGCATTCACTCCCTCCATCCACCTGGTGAGATGGGATGGAAATCACAACAAAGGGGGTACAGATTAGGAATGGGATGCAGGGGACCTCATTTACCTTCTCCTACTCCAAGGAGTTGAACCAGGTGTCTGAGGTTCTCTGTCCTCCTCCTCCTTCTCCTTCCTCCTGGAAACAAAGCTCTCTCTTTGTTTAGGCCGATGGTCATCTTTTGTTCAGGTCAATGGCCTCTCCTCCAGGTTCTCTCCACCTTCTTCCTTTCAAGACGGTCCTTCCCCTCACCAATATGAATTCACAGAGGAGTTTCTCTATTGCTAGTTGGCTAAGCCTGGGCTGGGGGGTGGGGTATGTCTTGGAGCCAGGGGAGCTTTCACGAAGCTTCTCAAAAGGTGGCCCCTTCCCCCGCTACCAGAAACGCCTCCTCGCCTTCCCCAAAATTGAACACAAGGGTGAAAATAGGTTGGCAGAATGTAATCACTCAAGATGATGTTTTGTTAAATACAGAAGTGAATACATTAATTGTTTAGCTTGTAAATTAACAGTCCTTTGCTATTCTGAAATTACCTTATACTCAGCCTTAGCAATAAACAGGAGTATATTGCAAGGAAAAAAGAATTGTATACCTACAGAGAACTCATGTTTCACATTTAAACTTCAAATTATCAAAAGTATCGAGAAAATCAGTCTACCCTCATTCTGAAGTGTGCAAAATGGAGATGGATTTGAGAGTTTACATGTTTAGGTTTGGTTTGGTTTGTTTTTTTTTCCCCCATGCTGGTTAAAGTAGAAGAGTTATCCATCTTGACGGTAACATTACCATGTCTAAAACTATTTCAATTGATTAAATAAAATCCATAGACTGGGAAAAAAATGTAAGTTTCTAAAGTCCCAAGAACAATTGCAAGTGACCCATGTGTGTTTATATCCTGTGAAAATGCTAGCTGGGCAAATACTTTATTTCATTTAACCTCATAACAAAATAAATTGTAGAGCAATGTTTTGTTTTATAATAATTCATTGTCTTATTCAGTGAAGAAGTGTTTTTCAGAAATAACAACTGTTCATGGTCGCAAGTATTCCCAGCTCATATTTTTTCCCCCTAATAGAAACGAAACTTTGTCTTTAAAGTCAAGATGTACTTATAAATATTGCATATGACTCAGTCCTACTGAGGAACACTTTCAAGCAAATAAGACAGAAGCAGATAAAAAAGCTAGAGGGATAGGTAAGCAGCAGTGTGAGGAAACAATAATTTCACAGTAAATCTGAGGTTCTAGTTTCACAAGTATTTATTTTGGCATCAATGTTTTCTTGTACATCCCCTAAGCCTCACTGATTACCACTCTCTCATCTCACTCCCTCAGACAAACCAGTGAAATCACTGTTTGGTGTCACACTGCGAACAACATCAGAGAAGCTAATTCAGGTTAAAAGCTCCACAACTTTATGTTGTTGTTTTTTGTGAGCTTTAGGTGCTGAGAGAAATAACTGTAAATGTATGACTTCTTTAAAGTTGCTCTGGGATTTCTGTATTGCTTTATATCATAGCAAGAGGGATGTTAAATGCTAGTGTTTCAATTAAGTGGTTTAATGGTCACTTCAGATCAAAGTAAATTAAAAATGGTCATGAAATATTTGCAGTCCCATGACAGTTTTCTTGGAACTAACATATTTTTCCAATCCACATTCAGGATGAAAAAGTCCAGAAAAATCCAGTAAATCTCAATTAACATAACAGAAGTTTTATTATTGATAGTATTACTATTACTAGATACTTCATTTTCATAGAATCAAAGAATGGTTAGGGCTGGAAGAGACCTTAAAGATCATCCAGTTCCAACCATCCTGCCATCAGCAGGGACACCTTCCACTAGACCAGGTTGCTCAAAGCCTTATCCAACCTGGCCTTGAACCACAACTTCCTTGGGCAACCTGTTCCAGTGTCCAGTGTCTCACCACCCTCATAGTCTTTTTTTTTTTTTTTTTTTTTTTTTTTTACTACATAGATATGTATATTTAGTTTTAGCTTTTTAAAATTCTCAACCTATTAAACTACTAAGTGAAACTCAAATATGATATAAAAAAGCCTTCCACTTCAAAATCTCAGCAGAAAAAGGTAAGCAGTTCCAAAATTAGTGTTTTGAACTTTTTTTTTTTAATAGGAGAGTTGATAAAAGTTACATCTACCTGTAAATCATTTTCCTTTTGATATGCTATAGTTTCAACCACCTGTAAGTCTTAGGTTCTTGTGTTTTACAAAACTTTCATGGGTCTATGACCACAGTTACTTTTGAGAGGTTGAGTAGTTGTCTTGTGACTAGTATGACAACAAAACAAGGCTTCACTTGTCGAGGAACCTTGCATTTGCTGTGGGCAAAGGTCAAGAACACAGAGAATTACTGGTTACTAGTTGACATGTGGCTACTTGTAACTCTTCGATAATTTCCTTGTGTTTGGTCTCTGTGTCTCCTGGAGATCAGCTTCTATTTCCATAACAGCAGTATTAGTAATGACTATTGGGAGTGACATCCTGAACTACTGAATTCCAGCTCTGTTAAGGTCAATGGCTACACAGCATTGTCCTTTCAGAAATGCTTTTGCTTGATCTGAAACTTTTTTGTCTACTACTATGTTTTTATAAATATTTTTTCTCTGTTTCTGAGCCTGCATTTGTTCATATCTGTTTTGCATCCAATTTACCTAAATATTTCTTTCTCCTAGGTGTTTCTTCCTTTCTCCATTTTTTGAAACAAAGTACATATTTTTTCAAATTCCACCTCAATCATAGAATCATAGAATCACAGAATCAC
>NW_010336771.1:0-11759 GCF_000700745.2 Antrostomus carolinensis
CGGGAGCGGGGCGGAGACACCCGCGGCGGCCATCCCACCCCCTGGGCTTGAAGGCAGCACAGAGACGATTAAGGTGGACAAATAATTTTTATTCGTGCATGCAAATACATGTCAATACTGCAAACTTCTGCCATCAAGTCTCTCAAAACACTGAAAACCAGGAGCTGCTCTACTCCGTCACCAGCCAACGCGAAAAACCTCAGCAAACACAGACGGACCGCCCCGCCGGGCCCCACACTTCTATCTAACACGAAGGGAAACGTTACCATTGGGAACTCAAAACCGAAATAAACGGAATAGAATTTACTCCCCCATATATCCCCATTTCATTTTACAGATTTTTTTTTTATTATTTATTTTTTTTTTTTAAATTATAGTTTTAAATAGAAGCTGAGAATGCGCCATAAAAATGAGCATTAAATCCATCGTAGCGATGGTGCCTGCTTTATACATGATGGGTGTACACCATCTTTTATTTCATTTACATTTCAATCGAACAATAGATTTGCAAAGAAAATGTCTAATACAGACGTAAAAATATTCACACTAGAGCTTCACAATCGGTTGTACAATTGACAAACAGGCCTCTTTTCCCAAACTTTCCAGCTAAGCAAATTTATAAAATGTAATCAATGCAACAAGAAAAAAAAAAAAAATTATTCTTTTTTTTTTTTCCTTTAAAACTTCCAGGGAAAAGAATACGCAGTAAACAGTATAAATGCGGACAGCAGATGCTGCAAGCTAACCACAATACTTCTGAGTGGCTGTACAGTGGGTATGTGCAGTACAAATAAAAGCCACGTGTGTTGTATCACAACTACCGTATAATGTACTTGTTTGCCCAGCTAAGAAAATGCATGCATTTCCATGCCTTGGATTAACTGAGACCTACTCTGGATAAACTGATGGCTATGTGCAAATGACCTTGGCTTTTGGCAGTAATAAATGCAGCCAGGCTCTGGTTTATTTCAGCTTTTACAGCAAAATCTTGAGTGATTAAAAGCTTCCACAAGCATCCTTCTTAAAAGAACAGGGTGTAGTATTATGTTTGGGTCTTGGTCATTCTGATTATTCAGATTTGGTTTACTTCATCACTGACAGGTGGGCTTTTTTTTTTAATTTATTTAATTTATTTTAATTTATTTTTCCCCCCGTCATGCTCCCTTGCCAGCAGAGAGATACGTGGTGATGACTACTGCCAAAGTCAGCTGTTCATTTATACTGGAAAATTGGGTCATTTAAAAAAGCACATTTATTGTGTTCTGCTTGCAGAAGAGGTCCCTCAATGAGAGGGAATTTCCTAACAAGGGGATTAAACTACAACATAAAGAATGGACTTTTACATACCATAGATCATCCGATCGTTTCTCATTTTGTTACACTCTCAAATTCAACGTCTTCCTTTAATAACAGTCTAATAATAATGAAAAGTCTGTTCACAAATATGATCAAGGAGCTGCTGGCATACAGTGTTTATGTACAGCAACAGGTACAACTTGACAACTTGTGCTTTAAAAAAGCAAACAAAACCCAATGTTTGGAACTATTCTGAGTTTGAGTTATTTTAAGCATTCTTTCCTCAGCTGTTTCTGACCACTGTGCAATATTTAGTACCTCTTCCAGCCTAGTACACTATTATACAAGAACAACATTCAGCTCTTGAGTACAGGAGAAATTAAAATTTCAATTGTGTTATCAAAGTACTAAAACCTTCCAAATTAGACTTCTACAAAGAGTAATTAAGAGCTTATTTAACATAATCAGCTGCGTACAACTTTCTTTTTTTCCCCCTAAATTAAATGTCAAACTTTAGTGTCCCTGTACTAGACTACCAAGAACCAACGCCAGTTTGCTTTGCAAAGAGTCTAACCTTTCCTTTGAAGGGTCTAGTATACATTCTACAATGCAAAATCTGCATAAACACTAAGATTCATTTCTTGTCACCTGTTTACAGGAACAAAATATCAGTAGCAGGGCAATCACTCTGCTATAGGTTAAGAATGTACAGATAATTACTTTCTCACGCAAGCATTCTCCCAGCACAAGCACTAGTCTCTATTAAGACCTATGTGGGAAATGAGGCAAACCAAGGTATGAATCCAGGTAGTGAGGCAACACAATTAACTTAGATACTAATAATTCCTGTATCTCTTGCATGTGAAATCCCTGCTGTACCCCTAGTGGGGAAAAAAAAACAAACAACCAACCAAACAACCAAAACATCCAACAAAAGAACCCCAAATGCTTGTCCGAGCAAAGCTAAAGAGCCAATCTCTTCTCCCCGATCTGCTCTGGGCCTTTTTTCTGACATCACAGGTATCAGGCCAAAACCTCAACGGGAATCACTGCTATGAACAAAGATCAGTCACTGGATCTCGGTGTCAGAAAATGAGCCCTTCCACAGCCCAAAGGCACCACCCGATTTGCAACTAGACAAATGAATACATACTTGTCTCTACAGGGTCAAGGGCTGAGACTTCACCAAAGAAGAAAGCCAGAACCAAGTTCCCACCTGTAGCTTCGCCTTGTCAGGGCACTGGAGGGCATAGTTTCATGGCAAAAACCACACAGTCAGCATTAAAACCATTAAGACAAAGCTGGCATGCTGTTAGAACCCCCAAATAATTATTTTGCCTGTCATTCTATATACTAAAAATTCAACTAAAAAAAAAAAAAACAAAACCAAAACCCAAAACAAAAAACCAAAACCAACCAGCCTCAGTTAAGAACCAACTTTCCATATGAAGTGTATGGTCATCCTAGAGAACTGCTATATCACGGGACCTCCTGCTGCAGACAAGAGTATATAGATCCATTTGTTCTTAAATATGCCAATAGGGTTGGCAGGAATATGTTAGGCTTATGTAATTTCACTGGACAAACAGGCAAATGTGTGCAAGCAGCTTATCCCAAACCCCCTCCAGCAGAGCACAACCAAGTTTTTTTTTAAAACTGCAATTTTAAAATTAAAAAGTTAAGGTAAATACACAATCAATTTATGTAGTATATATTCACCCTCAGATCATGCTGAAGATGTTCTGTGGAGTTCTGGTGCACAGAGGGCTCTTTAAAAAAACAAATAAGGACTTCTCAAACCTTTATATTTTCTCTATTTTTGTAACAAAATAGCAATTTAAAATTTAAAAATCTTTTAAAAAAATTACATCACCTTCAACATGGAAGATCTCACTGTTTAAATATCCATGAAAGAGACATACTTGTTTGCATATCCGTTTTGGAATTACATTGTACAGCAAATAATAGTATCTCAGAAGCATTTCAAAAGTAATATAAATTCATATTTACAGAATGGTCTTGGTATAAAATATACAACAATCGTATTTAGGTCTAACATTCTAAGTTGAAGTTAACATCAATAGGAAATAAGTTAAGGTGACAAAGGTGGTCTGGTTCTCGTATCCATTCACTTCAAGTTGCAAGTGAAACAAAGCATCGGTCTAATCCTAGCTACGAGGTGGCACTGGCTACAGGAAGGAACAGCGACAGCCAAAGGAAACTAAGAAAAGACTACTTGACTGTTTTTCTACAGACATTCCTTTACGTTGAAGTATTAAATAGATGTGTAAGATCTTCCATACTGACACCAGAATATCAAAACTAACCCTTGGATTTTCAGGTCTATTTACAACATAATTATTTAATGGACAGGTTCCTTAAGAGAGAGAGAGATATCAAACACCAATATTTACTTAGTCTAATCAGTAACCCTCAGGGAAATGCCAACCCCCACCCCCCAGAAGCGTGCACAAAACAGTTATCAAAATCTTACCCGACCACACAGCTGTGATTTTGTAAAATAACAACTCAGACGACCAGTAACATGATCCTCTTTAAGCATTTTGCTAGCAGGAAAAGCCCTTACATGCAGTACACCTGGTGAAAGATCAGCTTGGCTTAAAATATTCCAGTACAATTTTCAGAGTAAACAACTTCACAGAAGTTAATAAAAACATAAAAAAAAAAAAAAGGTAAAACTTGACACAAAGAAAAGTAAGAGGACAAACAAGAAGACAGTAATCATGAGGAGGAAGAGTCCTGCTTTCTTTACCAAAAAAAAAAAAGAAGTGTATTTTTAAGCTTCTCAAAAATAAAATATGCCCAGGGCTCTAGTTCATGTGTATTTATGAAAACCAATTTTCAGTTGACATGTCTAATATGATTCTCAGTCACATCTTAACAGGGCATAATTCATACACTTTTCAGTCTCTGAAGGTCAGGTAATGCTATATTATTGTATTTTCAGGGTCTTTGAAAATAAGTTGCCACTGAACAAGCAAAAATTAAACCTGAATACAAAATTATGATTAACAACATTTAACAAAGGTAATACAACTGCCTTAAATTCCCAATATTTAGTTTAAATTAAAAACAAAACAGTACAAAAAACAGCAATACCATCTTGTTAGTCAGTGCAAACACTACACACAGGGTTTTCAAAGGAAAGCCAAGAGCACCTGATACTTTTTGCCAAGTCATCTGGATTCTATCATCTCCAAGTTGAGAACTAAAAAGCCCAAACCGCTGTTACATTAGTGCATAACCTCTCAAAATGGTTTAAAATTGTTTCACGTGTAACTTGGGGAAATCAAGACCTAGTACATTAGCTGGAGGACTTAGGCACTTGGTTTACTTCTGGTAACTTCACTTGGACAAGTAGCCTGTGTATGCGTTATCTACAGTACTAAAGCAGAAATTGAGGGGAGGGGGGGTAATTGGAAACGAAAAGCTGCAGCAAAGCACTGCACCACAGACCTGCAAATAACCTAGCAGTGCAAAGCTAATGGTGTGTTAACCCTGTAAAAGTCTCAAGTCCAAATCTCCACCTCTCAGTCTTCAAACAGGAAACAATACTCCATGCAAAGTTCCACAACTAAAGAAAAAGCAGCTGCAACGAGACACCAGTTCTTCTCTCATGAAACAAAATAGAGACAAATAAGTTAGTCTTCCTTTCACTAGATGTATCATTGTAGGATCCTGCTAGTTTAAATAACTGAGTTGTTAGTTTTCTACAGAAGCCATTTTCAACAAGAATGGCTCAGATACCGCACCGGATTGCTACAAACTCATAAAAAGCTGCTTTAAGCTTAAGTAAAACAATGTCCAAATTCCATTCGTTTGTGGAAAGTGAACGCCTTACCCTAGTAAAGTAAGTTTTTTCTTCTTCAGAATGCTAATGCGAGAGGGGCTTGAAGTATCAAAGAGTCCACAGGAAATGCATGACCCCAATATTACTTTTTTTAAAAAAAATATACATTATATAATATATATTATATATATAAAAAGCTAGTGTAAATGCTTCCATGGTGTGGTCACAAGCTGGAAAGATGAATGCCTTTCAGCTGTTAACCATCCTGCCATTTGCAACAGGCTTTAAAAAGTCATTCTTATCCTCAGACATAATGTGAGCAGTTTTCAAAATGAGGCTGCCAACACTGACTGATGTGCTGATGGGCAGGCAGCTTGCATTGCTAACAGATGTTGTGATCGGCTGACTGAAGCAAGAAGTTACGGGCAGGATTGTTTTCTGCTCCTCCCTGAGGAGAAAAATAAGTTACACAAATATTAAACAAATACATGCACAAGTATCCGGAACTGAATTGTGTGCATTAAATAAATACTGACATAAACTCATTTTTAGCAACAGGCTAAACATCTTACTATGGAACGGTACGCTCAAGATGTTAAATGCAGTCTGCCTCATTTTCAAAGGCTGCATTACACATTAAAGACTACAGAACATAGAAACCTAAAATAGTGTATTTTAAAAACTACCTCTCTATGGAGATTTGTGCAAACTGTATGACATTGAACCTTTTGAAGTTTTGCTCGATTTCTGTTAACTATAAAAATACTTCTGTGTTTTTCTGCTTACTGAGTGTGAAAGGTGTTTTAACAGCCGTGACACGTTTCAGTAGGTACGATTACAACAATGCATATCAACAACGGTACCATCCTGGGATTTCCATATTCGTGACCTAATTCTATTTCTTAACAGGTTCTTCTCACTTCACCGTGTATACACAATGCAGGTGTCTAATCCAAGTCTGAGCAGGTACGTAGTTCATCCTTAAACAACCACGCTTCAACTATTCTGCTGCTGCTGTTTGTCTAATACTGGCAGACCCTGCTGTTTTGTCTAACACTCACAGAATCACAAGGTCTTCACCTAAACTTTGTCTCTTCTGTTCCACAGATTCTTTCTGGTGCTGCTTTAGTGGATGTCCATTCTCTACAGTTGTTCCATTGAGCAGCTGATCATCTTGAGAACTAATACCTAGCTGTATATCCAGAATCTCCTACAGGACAAAAGGAGAAATGTCCATCAATACCGTCGCTACCAGCTTTGAATTCTTCTATTATGTTCCACTGCATAAAGCTGATGGAAATGGGAGTCTTGCCATAAGGCTCCTTATTTTTATTTCATACTATAGAAAAAAACCCTATTATTCAAAGATGGCAGTGAATGACAACAGTAGTATAAACATCAGTTGTTAAAAAAATTTGATTTCTTTTAAGTGTACAATGCTTAAAAAAAAAAAAAAGGACAATTGATCCTAATGCTTGGGATGAACACCAGAATGTTTTATGATCACACAGGAAAGGAAGAAATAGCATAGAGGAAACTGGGGCAGATGCACAAGAATTACAAAGAAAAAAATAAATAGTAGTGAAAATAGAAGAACATTGGATTACAATAATTTAAATGACTTTACTATTAGAATCAGGTGAGCACAAAGTTTAAATGAAATGATCACATTTAAATGGAAACTTCCATGTAAAATAGTCTTAACTACAGTTTCAACACTGGAGGGGAAGGGGAAAGGAATGGACTCCCCATCATTACTAGAAGATAAAGAGCCAAAAGCTGAAAGCCACGACAAAGAACACAGTGAGCTGTTTCTAACTTCGGTAACATTAACTGCCAGGTTTCTGAGTAAGCACGAGACCCCCTAGTGTTAAAATAAAGAACATGTTTGATCCGACTACAGAGACTAAAACCCAAAGGCTTTGCTATCAACATAATCTACCAATTCACAAAGAAATTGTAGCAGTTTTGGAATAACTCATGAAAGGATGCCGTGAGCTGTTTAGACATGCTGATTTTTATACTTACTTCTATTTGTTCACCTTGCCCATCAGGTTCATCTGTATCAAGGGCTGACAGCTCCAACTCAATGTCTCGATCTGGCTTTGTGTCTGCACAGTCTTCAGTATAATCAGTCTAAAAAAAGAATGAATAGGTTCTGTAAATGTCAAGTTGGTTTTTCACCTGCTTCACACAACACTTGAGTATTAAAGTGAAAACAGAAGATGCATTTCCAGGATACAACATTTCTACAATACAAAAGAGCTAGTTAGACATGAATAGAACTTCAGGCAGAGACAAAACAGGATACAAAGCTAAATCTAAGCATATTAAAGTACTGAGATAGAGAGGCAAAACAAATACTGAAGTAGAAATTTCTGTAGAGTCCATTGGCAGAATGTTTTGATTTATAGCATGTACAAGCAGGACAAAGCGTAATGATTGCATGAAAATGGATTGTCACATTCTTCCCATTTTGTAAATGGGAGAATAGAGCAGCAGCATAGCAGGTGCACCTACTTGATCTCAGGGAAATAACTGGCTGCAGCAACAACAGTGACTTGACTTCCATGGAATGAGTTATAAATATTGTGAATGTTAAAAAACTAAGCATTTAACTCTTAGTTAAAATGCGTGTGCTTATGTATAAGTTGGACTGGATGACCTTTAAAGGTCCCTTCCAACCCAATCCATGCTATAATTCTATATGTAGACAAAAAAAAAACCCTCAAAGATTTGTTTCATCCTAATTACCCCTTTCTTTACCTCACCATTCCTCAAATCAATGTCCTTGCTTAAAAGATTTAAGGTAAGACGACTGCCTTCATCTAGAGAATTCCACTTCTGTTGCATGGCTAGTGCATTCGCCTCTCTCTGAAGCAATAACGAGTTACTTTTGGCCTACGGAAAGAAACATTATCAGTTACCAACAGCTACACTTAAACCACATATCCTCAAATGGCAAAATAAATCAGCTTACAAGTTCCCTTGCTGGATGGATAACTATGGATTCCTTTAATGCACAGCATTTATTTTGTTCTGTATTTGCAGACATGTCTCAGGCCCACCGCTTTCTCCCAAAAATGGCCTTACTGATGTCAATGGAACAGCTCCTATTAGCAGTCCTTATGCATCATCCTAAGTGCTGCAGGACTAGCATCTACTTAACTTATTGATCAATTCGTCAATTATACTATTTTCTGTAGGCTACACTAAGAAAATTTATTTCAAATCACTTTACTAAATAACTTTTTTTTTAATTTAAAAAAGCCACGTGGTATAACATCTGATCTTACCTGCTGTAATTCAATACTCAATAGATCTCCAGTGCTGGAATGCTTTCTGTGACCAGACAAATCTGTGACTATGAACCTGTCCCTTTAAGAGAAAGAAGGGAAAACTAGGAATTAAACCCAAGTTCTCTAAATCAAAGGCCCCATAAACTTCTTTAGTCTATCAGCGTTAGCTTTTAGGACAGAAACTATGTGACTAAGATAATAAGCTCTCCATCTTCATTGGGGCTCACAGTATCCCAAAGCATTACATGAAGCAAACATCCTTATTTTACATACAGGGAAGATGTGGCAAGAAAATTTAAGAGAAACTACTCGAGATTTTGACATGACAGCCTGGCAGTACCTGACTCCAATTCTTTGATTAGGTCTCTCAAGGGATATGTTGCTAGTCATTAGGTACTATTAGCTGTATCAAGTATTAAAGGCTACACAACTTTTAACCTAGTTTTTTCCAAGACTTAATGCTGGATAGGAAAACAACTTTCACTTTAAGAACACCTCTTAATAGTTCCAGATTTTTTTCCCCCCACATTCAGGATGTGGAACAACAGCAAGCTATAGAAAATGCTTTTAAGAGAACACAGGAAAAAAGTCCATACCTTTCTGCATAACGTGCTGATGAAGTCGAATCTGAGCCATAGGCACTCCATCTTGAGTCAACAGCATTGACATAAGGGACATAATCTGTAACAAATTAAGATACCATTCATTATCTTCTCTGTCCTTCAAGAGGGATATACAGGTATTTTAGCTCTTTGCACCTTCATTGCTGTAGTAAGCATGAACAGGATGAAATGCTCGTGATGTATGCTATATTGTCATACGAAGCCTGTACTTGTACCTGATACACTGATGGGTTTAGTAGCACTTCCTTGGGAAGCAGTGGCCTGAATAGGATCTGTCGTGTGATAACCCGTGCGGGATGACCTGGAGATTGCACCCCACTTGGAGATGATCGGTCCATCGCTAAATGGGATTATAGGATCTTCTTCCTTTGCCCTTCTCTGAGTTTCAAATAAATGCACTCTCCTTTTAACATCCCCGCTGTCCAAATCCTACATATTTAGGACATAGAAGATACAGGGACTCATTTGAGGTTATTCAGGTTCTTCAGTTGGCCAGGCCAATAACTTTCCCATTATTGTTGCTGAATTACAATGCCAAAAATCTGTCCGACTAGAGGGCCAAGATGGGCCTTAATGATTTAACTATTGCCTTTATTTCTTTTTAAAGAAATTATTTTGCTTTTCCAGGCTTGTGTTTCCAGGCAGAAAAAGTTCCAGTATGCTTTAAGGTCTTTCATTACCCTTCCCCATACTTGAAGGAGCCAGGATCAGAGAAGGCTTGGGATGAGATTTAGTTATGCTTGTTTCATAGAACATAATCTGCTACACTGTATAGCAGAGAGCCTTCAAAAAGCATGAGCTCTTACCCCTCCAGAGGTAAGCTGTATTCCATGAGTCATATTACATATTTTTTGTTCCCTAAAGTCCCTTAGCTTTTTTCTCTTTCATGGAAATTGGGTGATAAAAAAAAATACGTCGTATTTTTATTTGTTGGCATTAAACTGTTTATTAGAGGAGAATGTCCCTTCCAATCAAGTAAGAGGTGTAGTCTAAGACAACAGTTCATACAGCTTCTCTGTGGGTAAAAAGCAGCCAAGATTAATTAAGTTCATGCTGATTATCCTGGGTCCACAGTATTTCAACTTTTTTTTCTGTGAGTGTATATTGCTCTTGGGATTAATTTCAAAGTAAAGATTTTCTGAAACAATGGCAACATAACAAATCTTAGAATCCTGAAAAGGCCAGCGATTCATTCATGCAGGATGGACTACTGCACTCAAGCCAAGTAGGAAATGTGTTTCTGCAATGGAAACACCTGCTCTGAACTGGCCACAACTACCCTGCATTAACCAGGCTGCACCATATTCTGAGACTCTTTTAGATGCCTCAGAAATTGCAAGGATGTATGTGTACACATATATACACTTATAGAAAGATCTCTGAAGAGACAAAACCAAAATCAAGCCAAGAATTTTTATCCTATTCTAATAATCAGAGAACACATTTAAAATTAATGAATTCTTATCAGTTTACAGGCCATCTACTCAAAATATATTTTGTTACAAGTTCGATTTACGGTTGTTTCAGACATCTGAGAATTTTACTGATGGCCCCACATTCTGTCACTGAAGTAAATACACTGTTCATTTACAAAACTGGGAAAAGATATTCCAAACAACTTACAGTGGGCAGAACTATTTGAAAATACTAAGAATAGGAGCTAGGAACTTTAAAAAAAGGTTTGTTTAACCAAACAGAAGACACTTCAGCATGTAATATCATTACACTAATGAGATAACAAGCAGAAAAGCCCTACCATTAACACGGCATTTGAATTGGCAATCACATCCTTGGGCTCCGAGTCGATGGCATTTATACAAGAGCCAATAGTGCCACAAGACCAGGGTGAATAGTGAGAGAGATGGTCTTCCTCAAATTTAGTTCCACTCAAATCACTGACACTCTCTGAGAACTACAGAAAAGGGAATAAATGAGCAGTGAATAATAAAATCAGGGAATTCAATAATAAAATAAGAAAAGACATTTACTGCTATTTAATTGAATGATCTCAAAAGTCAATCAAGGAGTTCTAGCTGTGTTCAAGACTTGACTCAGGGACAACACAACCCATTCAGTCAAATTTTAAACCATTACAGGTGACAGCCGTCAAAGAAGGGCAAGGTTTGTGACTACAAATAACCACCTGGTCTGCCAAGATGAGAGGCTGAAATCAGTCTCACTGTGTTAGTGGCAGGTTTCTCCAGGCCAATACCTCCAGTAATTAAACTGAGAGGAAGCCATGCATTCTCCTTTCATGTATAAGCCAATGGCAGGTAACTGTATGACTTGGAACTCTTCAGCCTGGATGTAAAGGACTAAATCCTGATCTACCTTGAATGCACCCATAATGGACTTCAAGTATAGAATAATCACAGTCTAACACCTCAAATATCACCAACAGAACTGTCAAACCACAGCAAAAAGTGCTTGGCACAGTGGTTCTTTACCACTCATTTAATTTCCAAATATACAAAATAAGTACCACAAGATTTTTATTTTTTTTCTTCAAAAGCACACTGTTTCTATTTGTTGAGTTTCCATTCTTGTTTACAGAACTTATTCATGTAAGTACACAATGTTCTACCAATGCCTTTTGCCACTTTTAAGGGATATGTATTCTCTGGGACTTGACAAGCACTTGCAGCTTGATTCAGTCCACTCATGGTGTCCTAATGCCATTTGGAGTACAAAAGGGAAAGTCCTCCTTAATGGAAACCAATTTTTGTTCCC
>NW_010336771.1:11789-28812 GCF_000700745.2 Antrostomus carolinensis
AGATCAGTAAAGTTACATTTCCTTTAGTGAGGGTAAATTAAATCATTTAACTTCTTGACCTTTTTGCAGCTATCATGTTTAGCATCACTACAACAGTAAACTGAATGCATTCATTATTAGATACTGCTTTCCTTTTGCTAGAAAACTGAATTAATTTTATGAACAATAACAGAAAAATCTTTACCAGAATTAACAAATGGCATCTTACAGAAACAGGAAGGCAAACCAAAAAAGTTCTTTGGCTTCCTACCTCTGTGCCAAAATCTACGCTGAAGAGCGGAGAAGGTGGTGTGGGAGATGGTGTTGCCATAGGAAGGGTCGACGATACCAGAGGAGTTTTCTGCGTGTGGTATTGTGCCCATTGCTCCGGCTTCCGTCTTAATTGCTCATCATAACCAGTCTTCAGATGACCACAAGGCTCCTAGCAGTAATAAATACAGGACTGTATATCTTATCCTACTCTAATCAGAAGGCAAATGCTTGCACAGGACACACCTGGACCCCCAAATTCCCTTGGGTCTGTAACTTTCCATTGGTATCAGTAGGATTTGTAGGAGAACCTGGCCCATGTATGGCAACTCAAATCTTAAATACATAATTAATTCAAACAACATGCATGGTAATTAGAGAAGCTGAGGGGATATGGTCCTAATGCAGATTAGAATAGTCTAATTGTACAAGCCCATTTTAATAAAGTTAAAAAAAAAACCCAAGAACTTTGTCCAGGTCACATGTTTTGACCAGTGTAACCCCAAATAAACCGAAGAGTTCTATGCTAATTATTTACCAACTTTTCAGGAACGACCTTCAGAACCTAGACTGCATCCTTCCCTTTCTGGCTCTCACTTACCCTGGGTAAAGGCACGGTCCTCTGTTCGTTTGGAGGTTGACAAGCCACAGAGTAATACCCATCCAAAGAGTTGTATCTCTCACGTAACGATGTCTGATAGACAGATGAGTGCATCACATCCATGGGAGGTAAAGAATTGCTCCTAATAATATCATCTCGGGGGTACATCTGCGGGCGCCAGATGCGCCTGCTGTCATAAACTGGAGCATACATTCCAGAAGGGACAGGAGGAACTGGTCCATACGGCTGCGGAGGAGGAGGTTGGTAAGGAGAATTCAGTCGATCTCGAGGGGGAAATGTACTGTAATGATCGGCATATGGCACGGAAGCAGGTGGGAGGGAGGACTCTGGAACGTTATTGGACCTCACAAAGCGAGGAACACAGGGAGCCACACCAGCTGGTACTGTTGGAGGTGGTGGATAATATCCTTAAAAATTGGAAAAAGGCATATTTAATGTAACCACAAATGACCCAGAATTTTACACCTACAACTGTAAATAGTGTTAAGTACCTTTAGAGAATGAAGAGTCACACTTTACAGACCTGTTACTGACCCTCTCATGTTTCTGTAGAGTATAATTTCATGTATGACAACCATATTTGCAGGTGTAGTGCTGACCCTTTACCACCTTGACCCAATTTGGAAAATGGAGTTTCTCTGAGACTGCTCCTACGTCCTATGGTACAACTATGAAACTGGAAAGACTGCATCTTAAGCACTTCTTTATACAGGAAGTTAAAATAGTTCCCTGAAATAAAAAGGTATTTTGCTTAAAAAAAATAATTCCAAAAAATTCCAAAGGTGCATAAATAACCATTTCACACTTGGCTTACTCTTCTTTCTTTGGAGAGGATTGTCTGAACTCCTCTACCTTTTGTTTTTAGAGCTTATGAATGACCTGACACTATAACATCTAACTAATTGCTTGAACTTAAACATGCACACTGCAACCTAAAAAGATGACTGAAACTTTTCAAGAAACATTTGAGCAAGCACAAAGATGTGCAAGCCTCACAGCAGAGGATGCTATGCCTCTGGGTCTGAATCCTGCCTATAGATACCCTCATGGTTAGGGCATGAGGTGAGCAAGCCTAAATAAATGCAATTAAATGCTAACAAAGGAAAAAGCAGATGAAAGATCTTGAGGTTCAAGTTCTTCTGGATGCTTAGGTACAACTTGCATCACATACAGCACACAAAGACAAGAACCAGCAACGCTGGGAACAAACTACACATCCCTCCCATACTCAGATTAGTATTCCATTAAGTGAAGATTCAGCTGATATTTAAAAAAAATATAAAAAAAATATCCAGAAAACTGATAAAAGTGATTTCTCAGCATTCAGGCTTATCTAGAGAAAAATTCAGAACTATTTTTGATTCAGTGCTCATCTCACTCACCTGTCTGTGGGTACTGTGGAACTTCATACGACAGCTGAGTCCTGGGATCTTGGAAATATTGAACGTTGTCAGAATGTGGAGGGTAGACAGGTACTCTGGGAACAAACGGGCTGGATTTTGGAGGCACAGAATTAACTTCTGTTCCAATATTAGGAGGACCAGCTGAGGTAGCTGCTGCCTGGCTTACAGGAGTCTTGGGTGGAGAACCAATTTTACTGAAAAGGATTACCAAGAAATCATTAAGTAGATCTTTACTTATTTCAGTTGGTCATCTCTCTGTGTATGCTCCCATGTAATGTGGAAATCTGGGCCATGTCATTTCCTGTGGAATTTTACTTTTCATACCCCAAATTGATACTACTATTTCATCTCAGATTTTCTCCTAAGAGAGCTCAAAGGTGCATATATATGTTTTGGTATGTACCCAGAAGCTTACATCCTGCTTGTAAGTGCATTCTGGTAAACAAAAGGCTTTGAAAAGTTCTTTAAAGGCTCTGTGCTTCCCAGAGAAGTATCCAAAAATTTTTAAAGGAAAACCCCCAAACTAGGAGGTTTCCAGGATTATTAAGGGACTATGCACTACACACACCCTCCTTGGTTTCAGGAAATGTCAAATTTTGAGTGGAAGTTTTTTTGTTTTACTTTTATGCAATAAGCCAATAGTAAGTCAGATACCAGGTTGAGAACAACAGAATAAAAGATAACAGGAGACATTTATCATTTTATCTATATTGCATGGGAGTATTCAACAGGCAAAACAACCAATACTGGCCCTGACAACCTGAATCCACAGACTCTGTATAATGGTATCTGTACTGCAGCACAAGACCTTACACAACTCTGCAGCCAGCGAGCACCAGCAACAACCGCAAGCCAGGAGCAGAATTCAGTATCTATTGTTTGCCATCCACAAACTCCACGAGGATCTAAAAGCAAAACGTTGTGCTTAGTTATCTTGATGAAAAAAAAGTTACCTACTTTTCAGGTAGTGATTCTGTAGGGGATCCAGAAACATTCTGGCCATTGGCTCCAGTCTTCCCTCCCTTCTTGGTGCTCTCCAAAGCTCTCAAGGAGGTGTCTGCACAGCGAGGGATCAATTGGGGAACACCACTTTCTAAATTAGCTATTCCATTAGTACTTGGCACCATCTTCCCTGTTGCTTCAGGGGTTCCTATGACAGAAATGACATTTCCTGTTGTGGTTGAGACGGTGCTATTTACGCCAACTTTATTTAGAAGGGGGAATGTTCTCACTGTTGCACTGATTTTTTTGTTCCTCAAGCGATACCTATAAACAAACACATATACAAACAAACAAAAGACATTAATTAAAAAGTGCTTATTGGGCAGTTTTGTATATTTGTAAAACTAGCAAAAGGAAGGGATTGACAGGAACATGATATAAAAAAAATTACAGGACTTTAACCTGGTGCTTATTTTCAACAACCTGTCAATAGAACATCAATGTCTTCCTTGTAACCGAAAATCATCCCTCCTCCTAGAAGATCCACTTCTGTTGTTCTTTGGAAATGGATTTGGGTGAAAACAGCTTTGAGAATGCACACATTACATACTATTTGAATAACTCAATTCCTCTATCAATCAAAATGTAATTAACATTCTCTTTCCTGCAGGTGATATAAGCAGGCCCTGATAGACACTGAGCCTAAACTCAGTTTCAGGAAAGGAAATTTTACTTCATATAAGATAAAATAAACAAACCTGGAATGAGTTTACAGATATTGCTTTACTGCACCTTCAATTTCATGTAAAGAGTTGCCACTTCAAGAGATTCACAAATACTTCTGAATGAATAAATGCATAGAAGAAACTGCTTTCAAAATGCTATGAAGATTGCTTGGATTTAAATTGGAAAAAAAAGTCTCCCACACTCACTTTTCAAGCTCTTCCTGAGAATGAGCAAATGTACAGTTTGTTCCTCTTGGACATCCCCCTTGCTGTCGAAGGTCTCGGCACATACTTGTTTTGTATTTGCTATTTGGCTGAGGCTTTAAAAAAAAACAAAACAAAACCACAAGACATTCCAATACATATCTACATAAAAATAGGCTTAAAATACACACAAACACATCCATGAGATCCTTTTACATTAATCAGAAAACTAAGGAAATTTCTTGTTGATGGCCTAAGTACTGTGCCATTGTATGGATCTCTCTACAGCAAGCTCTGCTGCGTTCCATATTCAGTTCTCAAAACTGAATGCAGTAAATAACAGTATCATCAGTTATTTCACAGAGAAAGCCATCAATATTTCAAATCAATAGTAATATTTCAAAGTCTCATCTTTCAGTAAATGTACATCAAGACATCAAATGCAACAAACAAATGTTACCTGTGGAGTTTCATGGCCTTTTCTACTGTAATTCTGAATGAAATCCACCAGCCCATGTACCACAGTCTTTACAGCAACCATTGCATTTTCCAGCTGCTCCCATGTTGGAGACGCTGCATCTAAAATTATTAAAAGCAGGTTTGTCATTCTGTCAATAATTACAATAGTATAAAGAGTGAGAGGCAGCTCTTCTGGTACTTCAAACCACCAAGTACTAGGACAGAGCTTAGAGAGCCCTGAAGAAGAGTTTATGATATACTATGCTAAGGAACAGGAATTCTGAAACCAGGAATGGAGGTTATCATATTAATAATTTACTTGATATGAAAAATATCAAGAAATGTTTTAAAAGCTTGACTAGCATACCTGGATTTGGATCTATGTTTGCCAGCAGCTCTAAGTGAGGTCTCAGCCTGTTTAAGTTTGCAGGATCCCCTGTGCGCTGCAAGACAATTGTCAATTCTTGTACGCTCTTTGCAAAAGATTCTGGAGACTGGAGCTAAAAACAAAGTGAGTATTAGTGTGCTGCATCTTGCAACTGTGAACTACTAATCTTAAACAGATTTACATTAAACTGGTTCCTCAATGCAATAGGTAGTGTCTTCAGATGGCATATAGAGAGTATCAGTGGAGAGAAATTTAATTTCTCAGCTCAGAATCTGCCCTATGAAGCTTCATCATAAGACACTAAAAAGGGAGTGAAGACTGACTGGAAAACAAAATATCTTCATAAGAAGAATACACTACAGTAGGGAGAAAATCTTCCTTCTAGTTCTAACTAATACTTGGTATAACCAAAGACAGAATGTTAACTCAAGTGGTTCTTGGATTTTTATTATAACATTGAATAGTCAAATCTAATCCCACAAAGACACTAAAATCATCCCTTTGACGAACCTTGTCAATAATGGATTGCATGTGTGATTTATGTGCCAAGTCACCATACAGAAGGGAAGACCATTGTTCTGGTGATATTCGAAGTCCTGCTTCCATGGCAATGTGAACAATTTGGGCATCATGTTCTCTCCGTAAAGCCTCATAGCTTCGAAACTCTTCTTTAAGTTGCATCAAAGAAGAATCTTCATCCCTTTTAGTGACCTAATAAATAGTAATAGTTAAATACTCCTCCTTTAACAAAAAAAAATACATCTCCAACTCCAGCAGAAAAAGACAGTTACACAGCACAAATCACAGTAGTATTGCTTTTGGACATTTAGCAGATGTTTTCTTCCATGTATTCATCCATGTTAGCAGTGCACAGGCAGAACAGCCAGCTCTTCAGTTTTTACAGGATCACAAGTGTAAAACTATACCAACTCCACTAATTCCAACTAGGAAAGCAATCAGATTTGCTTAAGTTACAGATGATACAGTTACCCAATATTAAAGAATGACTTAAAGAAACAGGCAAGTGCCCCGAAGTTACTTAAATAACACAAAGAAAAAAAATAAATTAAGATACTGACATTTAAAGAACAAATGAACAAACATATTTGAACAAACTCCAAATATTGGCATTTTACCTTAAAGCATGATGCTCTATACAGTAGCTGCACAACATGACCAATGCTCGTTTTAGAGGCCTGAGGAAATCTTGGTTCTAGCCTTTGTACAACAAAAAGTACCAGAACTTTTCTTGAGAGTGCAGAGCCATCTTCCAGCGCCAGTAATACAAGTTTCAGTGCCTCCTCTTGCATAGCTTTAACACACAAAAATAAAAGGGATTTATATCTTTCACAGATATTGCCAAAAAACAGCAAGGCTATCATCAGTTACTGGAATCAAGAGAGGACTATTTCCAGTTTAAACATAATTTCCTTCTCATTTCTGTGCTTGGTTTAGCAACATTCTTTTGAAGAATCTGCTGTTTCTATCAAAGATATAAATAGGATCATTATAAATTTTAAAATTCAAGTATACTGCAACTACAGTTAGGCTGACTGCATTTACAGCTCAAGCATGAACAGGAGAGCATTTGCAGTTTCCTATCCATTTCTAATCCCAGGCAGCAGTACAACCAGCCTGTGTTACAGTTACACTGCACTACAAACTGCAGAAAGCATGCTTGTTTATACTCTTTTTTGCCACTATTTTTGTTTGTACTTTGTTTATACTTTTTTTTTTTAAATACTTCCTCATAATTTTGAAAGACGGTTAAGAAAGGATGAGGGGGAACCCAAAACTTTAAACCAGCAGATTTTACAAACTTGTAGGGTTTTTTTTTTCCCTCCTTTCTCCCTGGCAAAAAGTTGAAAATTTGAAGTACTTACATCTTCAATCAAACCAAAGAAATTTCCAAAGAATGTTTTTTTGTGTTAGGAAAAAGTACAGCTAAATATACTGTTGCAGATTCTACAGGTACTTTACCTGGTCCTAGAAACTGGCATCCTCGTGCCCTGACAGCAGCCCAAAGATTGGCAGAAAGCTGCTGAGGATTTTGGTGCTGCAAGATCAGTTCTGTCACGGTTCTCTCCCCCAGTGACCGAGCTGCTCTCATAGCTCTAACCCGACCTTCTTCCTCCACCAGCTGACAGTTCACCAGCGTCACCAGCTTTCTTTGCATCGGACGGCTCAGCGCGCTCTGATTCAAGCTTGCAACACCTTCAAAGAAAGCGAGAAAAGGCAAACTGTTGCTTCTCATCAGATACATTTATCTGCATAAGATAAACAAAAATGTCTAATATGAAGTGTCTTTTTCTAGGACTTGGATACTTGTCACAAGTATCTTCCCTTCTCTTCGGCAACTCTGTGTAATTCATTATCAAAGAGAATTTTAAAGTCTTAAGTTCACATCAAACCCATCCTTTGAGGAAAGTTCAGCTTCAGTACAAAGGTAGATCCAAGGAAATAGTATAAAATAAAAAAGAATATTTTCTAAACTTAAAAGAAATTTAAAACTCATCAAGTGTGACAGATGTGAATAAGCTGTGAAAGATGTTAAGGGAAAATTTATTACAAAAATGAGAGGATTATCCCATTGACTCCTGAAATCAGCGCTGAAAACACAACGCTGTTAAAAGTAAGCTACGGCAAAATGCTGCTGTTCAGTAGAGACTCACCTTTTCCTCCACTTAATGGCTTTAAGTAGAGTGCCAAATCCTCAACACATTTCTTTGCTACTTCATAATGTTTGTTCTCTCCTACATTACTCAACTTTACTGTCTGATGGTCAGGTACCTAAGAAAATGCAAGGGGGAGGGAGAGGGAGAAGAATTATATGTACCCAGGTAACCCATCTGATATACCTCTGACGGCACCAACATCACTACTACTAATTACATAACACTGCAGATGTACACGGCTTTTTAGAGAAGTAAAAGCCAGGACCCACCCAAAGTATGCAGGATGGAATAAGGAATAACAAAAAGGACTCAAGATGAGGATGAGGGTGATGAAAGCTTACTTTTGTTAGTACTCAACACGTTAAGAATGAAAGTGGGATAGAAAACAATAGCCAAGGTCTAATGAGAAAGTACTCAAAAGCTGAACGAAGAACACGAGATCTGAGAGGATGCTCAGTGTACAAGATCAGTGTGATTTACTACAGAGAGACAAGGGAAGTTGTAAGACAAAACTAACCGGCAGGAAAACATGACAAAAATCAAATGCAAAGTTAAAACATAATTTAAGCATAATTTGGGCATGCTGAAATCTTCAAAGAGAAGAACTAGCAAACTTAACTTGGTGGAAAAAAACTCAAAGTAGAGTAACAAGGTCAGACAACGAAAATAGAAGGAACATTAGTCACAATACATGGAATTTCAAAAAGTTAGGAGACCAGGAAAACCAATGTTTTAAGATCAAGGCAGTGATCTGACACAAGCTTAGAAATAAAAAAAGCACCAAAAGGAACATGTGAACTTCAGAAACAAAACCACTTTGACATATAGTGTTATTACCAATAGTTGTGTCAAGGCACCTAATAACACATTATAAAGCAAAGTAAAAAAGCATCTTCTCACTGCATCAGCTGGCTGCAACAGCAAGAGTAACAGGAAAAAGCATATGAATCAGTGTGAGGTGAACAGACTTATTTAGTCTCCATTAAGTGCAGCACTGATTATATAATCGCTGTTTTGCCACTGCTACGAGACAGCACGGGGAACATTCCTGGCCCGATTAGCCAGTGTCTGAAAACACAACTGAAAAGCCATCATCAGGCATATTTTAAAAAATAAATATATATATATGCACACACTTCTGAAACTTGGGTTAAACAGCTAGCTATTTTCAGCTATGTGACACCTAGAAACAAGACTCCTTGGAAGAGTACGATGAATGAGTGCAACCTGCAGGGTCCCTTTTCTCAGGACAATTGTCTATTTTCTAATAAGGATTTATCCCCAGTCACAGTTCAAGAGCTTTTTTAAATGAGAATTCAGCTTACAACTAGCACATGTTTTCATTTTATGAGAAGAGAATGGTCCTGAAAATGGTGTAGTTGCTTTTAGAGTACGTATGGACTTTGTAAATATTACAAAGTTCAGGTCTTACAATTTTTTAGATTAAAAGGAGGGAACAAAATCAGCACATACATTGCAACTGGCATGTTGCAATAACTAAAAATGGTAATAACACAATGTGGCAAAACAAAGAGCTGCTTAAATCGTACCTGGGCTCCAACTAACTGGAGGAGTGCAAAGTTGACGGGAAGCACGTCGATGTCGGTGTTGATGGCAGTCTGGTCGAAAGGACATGCCTTGCGATGGAGCTTGTTCAGGCAGGTCTTACAGACAGTGTGAGAGCAACCTAAGCTGATGGGTTTGTGCACATTCTCATCAAACTCGTTGTAGCAGATTGGGCAGGACAGAAATTCTGTCCACTGAGCTGCCTGCACAGGCATTGTGGAAGCTGGACACTTGTTTAGCAGGCTAGAAGACCATTATTTCACTGTACTATGTTTTGGCAGCTGTAAGTGAATAACAGAATATTTAAAATATGCTTTCTACTAATTTGGAATTATTTTTCATTAAACCCCACCACCACCATTTCAATATTTTACAGAATAAAACCAAATCCTTACGTTTAAATACTCAAAGAAAAATCCAACTTTGTATTAGTTTAATAATTGTACCAAAAAAGGCCCATTAATCAAATTAATGCAGACTACCATAAGTTGAAGTCGAACCTATCCACAATAAATAGCTTTACAGTTCTTTTCACAGGATTAAATACACCTTGAGAGTAGGAAGAGGAAGATATTCATTGGCACAGAAAGCACAAAGGCACGAATCACAGTAACCATCTCTCACGTTATCTCATCTAACCTCAAGTTTTCAAACCCCTGAAAGCGCTCCCTGGTTGTAGAATGGGGAGAAAACACAATTTTTAGGGTTTTTTTTTGTGGGGTAGGGAATCAAAATGTTACTTCCATTTGAAGTGAAGTGGAACAGTGCCTTCCTTCTGCAGATTTTACTCAGACTTAATCGGACACCAAACTAAACACAGCTTTGTTGTTTTTTTTAAACAGACACATTTTCTCTTTCTGTAGAAGACAAATCAACAAAAGTGAAGAATAATAAGAAAACACTCAAAGAATAAGAGATTAGTTTTTAGTATTGTGATTCTCTTGTGCTACTTCTCCCTTTTCTTCCAAGAACCCATTGGAGCACTCAAGGGCAGCGATTGCTGTATTCAATTTTACTTTTCACATCTCTACCTTTCCCAACAGTGAAACTCCACTTCCATGAACTCACAGCGAGAAAATCACTGATGTATTGAAAATCCAGGTATTTAGGACAAAACTTATCATAAAGCAAGCAATAACTTCAGGTGGCTTGCTATTAAGTCTTCTCTCTTGAAACATCTCGCTCTGTGCAGTAGTACCACACAAATCAATGACAGCAATGCACTGCCAAGAAAATATGGATTTATAGAAATTGTTCTGAAAGATATTCCACCTTCTAGAACTTACATCCTTGAAAAAGCTAACAGGCCAAAGCAGTTCATGGAAATCATTTTACATTCAAGCTTTCAGCATGAAGATTTAAATTCACAGCTTCACCTAGGAGCTAAACAGCCCCACCCTTTGCTGCAATGTGGACTTTCGATGCAACCTAGAGACCAGCTAGTTCACTTCAGGGCTATGAACAAGCTTCTCTAGCAGCTTGTTAGAAATGCAAATATGCAAATGTTTTAATTACTTGTTTAACATTCTTTTTTTTTTTCCCCCCTCTGATGATGGAAAAAAGGTAATTGTTTTGAGGAAGCTGAGATCTCCCCTCTGCATTTCAACTCAGTAACTCTTTACTGCAATTCCATTGTTGGCTGTGCTACAGTTTAATTAATGATAAAGTATTGGACCATTGAAATAATTACTGGAACACCAAACAGACTCTATCTGTGGCTGTATTTTATGTTAATTATGACCATCTGTTTAGAAACCCTATTTAGTACTATGAACATTCAGTGCCCTTTAAGTAACAGGATTCTTGTACAAGATGTCCTTATCTCAGTGAGTTTTTCAATATCACGCAGTGATTTTTCCCCCCAAATGAATTCCCATAGTAAGTGTAAAATACAACAAACTGAAAGCTGAACCTGCCCCTCCAAAACCAAACTGCTGAGGTAACACTTTCAACATAAGCCAGAATATTCACATGCATGGGACAAAACAGATTTTCATCCAACTTCTAGGAAAGCACAATCAAAGCTCTTGCAGGGATGAAAAAACCCTGCAGTCCTCTCTAATCTGCTCTTGCTACGTGTGTCTTTTAACCAAGGAAATTCCAAAGCAAAACAAATAAAAGCAAAACCAAACAGTGAGCCAACATGCCTACCAAGACTTTGCATTCCTCTCTAAAGAACTCCATCATTTTCTTTAGCACATCTACTTCAGCTTCCCTACTAAAAGAGCAGGACAGGAGATGCACAGAATTGTGAAGTCTTGTGGGAAACACTTTTCTTAAAGCTTTTTGCCAGCGCGACCAGAAATGTCAAGATACCAACAGTACCGCTGGCCTAGGAGCTCTCAGTGTTTTTTCACCTGGCTGCACCGCGCAGGTAAGAGCACAAAGCAGGTGAGTGGGAAGGGTGCTACCACCAGGACTCACACAGGGGAAAAAAGGGGGTAAGGAAAGCCTGGGACACACAGCTCAATTGTTAATACCTTGCTGGTCACTGACAATCTCCTAATGAACGGTCTTTATTTCCACACTGCTCAGTAACTATCTCAAATCTCTGCTCTGAGGCAGCAGCCACATTCAGCTTCCACAGATGCTTCACAGACTCACCAGAAACAGCCACCTCTCTATTGGGGCCTACAAGAAAGCTGGGGAAGGACTTTCCATAAGGGCAGTTAATGACAAAACAAGGGGAAATGGGTTTAAACTGAAAGAGGGGAGGTTTAGATTAGATATTAGGAAGAAGTTCTTCACTGTGAGGGTGGTCAGACACTGGAACAGGTTGCCCAAGGAAGTTGTAGATGCCCCCTCCCTGGAAGTGTTGAAGGCCAGGCTGGATGAGGCTTTGAGCAACCTGGTCTAGTGGAAGGTGTCCCTGCTGATGGCAGGGGGGTTGGAACTGGATGAGCTTTAAGGTCCCTTCCAATCCAAACCATTCTATGATTCTATTGACAGGCTTTTAAAATGCCATTGTTTGTTTTTTCTGATCAATAGGTTCTTGAAGTGCTCACCACTGATTTTCAAAGATCCATCTCTGAGTACTTAAATCATCATAAACGACAGATTCTACCAAGCATGTGTTGACCTTCAGATTTCTTGACAGGAAAAGATCTAATTAAATCAGCAAACAGCTGGGGAAAGCTCTCCACTCCTCAAACTTTGAGCAGCCACACGCAGCAGAAGGCTCCACACTCTATTAAGCACGCCAGCTCTCCTGCCACTGTCACACTCCGGCGTGTTAAGAAAACAATCTCGCATCTCCTGATTATCATAACAACCTCTACAAAAAGCATAAGCCAAATGCTTAATGGATTCTTGCTCCTTGTCAGAAACAATGTATTTTAGGAATGTCCTCTTGAAGAACAAGTTGCTCCAGCGCTCTAAACCGAGCAGACACAAGGAGGAGAGCGTAATAAAGGCAGCAAACTAGAAATCATTCTGGTGTTGCTTTAACAGACAGCAAACTTGGAGTAATTCCCCTGGTCTCTCCTCATTGTGGTAGACATGCTATCTACCTCTATGCAGAGATGGGACTTCTCTTCCCTGTCAAAGCAGAAGCACCCTGCAAAAAAATCCCAGAGAAATGGCTGATCCAGCAACTGGCCAGACATACCAAGTAAACAGTGTGAAAAGATGTGACAGTTTTCACTTAGAGGATGTTCACATGGTACAGTTACAATGAATTTTATGGTATTACTATTAGAAGCACAAGGCTAAGTTCAGAATTTCCATACTGAATTAAATACATAACAACAATTACAGCTGAGAAATTTTCTAGCACAAGAACATTCTCCCACTGCAGTCATGATTGCAGTGGAGTGTAGTAACCACAATAAATGACCAGAATATTTGATGAAATTGGAAGGTGGGGTGGAAAAGGAGAAAGGTGAAGCCCCCAACCCTTCCTCAAGCAGCTGTACCATTTACAAATGACAGAATTTCTAAGTTGTAGGTGTTCTTATTTCACATTAACTTTTAGTGACCTAATCCCATGACACTCTCTACTACTAACCCAAGTCACTGTACTTACTCAACTACCTTTGGACACGATAAATATAATTTAATCCTGATTTCCTAAAGAAAGCAAGCTTAGGTGATCATGCTTTCTATGAGTCTGTTCTTCATTCACCTCAAGACCCCTGGACCATTTCTGAGCAAACCTGAAAGAGATGGATCACATTTGAAATCCATGCACATTCCATGAAAGTTGGTATCTGGAAAAAGGATCAAAATCCACACGTGTCTCGGGAAAGGCTACAGCACCAGGCTCAGCAGTTATCTGTCTGTCTGTCTGCTTTTCCCATCTATCAGCATATATGCACCAGCCAACCAGAACCCAGCCAAAAAAATATCACATTTTGTTCAGACAGAATAAAGGGCTCTTTGGAAGGCAGGGACACAACACAAACCTGCGGGAACTCCAACAGATCTTTAAAAGACAGAGGGCTTGATCTACCAAGAGCAGCGTTGAACATTTGGTGCTCAGCTCTCGTTAAGCGAGGCAAGGAGAGGCTTCAGAACTCCGCGGCGGGATCCTGAGCCAGCACGTCGAGCTGAACGTTGCCTGGACCAGCTAATTAGAAATTCTGATGACAAGGCTTTATCTCCAAGTCTACCTTTGTCCAGGGCTTAGAGGCCTAGCACCAGAAGGAGATGTTGACATCTCCACACCAGAAGTTAATGACCTCAGGAGTTCAACAACTCGACACAAAGCCAGAGGAAGAAATATTCTTGAGTATTCTTTGTCAGAATTCTTCAGTGGTGCTGGTGTTGCTTTACACCTTAGTCCAGTGACAAGATTTCTCACCTAAACCAAGATACAAATTCCATCACTTTTAAATACTTCTAGCCTGTTTTCATCTAACAAAGAAGCATCCAAACACACACACATAAAGATGGGGCAATTTCAGTCCCTCTCCTTGAAGCTATTCCTTACACATGAAAGGACTGAATATTCATGAGACAACTGCAGCCTGATCCTCAGCTGCCCGACCAGCCCAGTTGGATTTTGCTTCATTTTTGAAGATCATTTGTACATTTTTATTAATTAGTCACTGGCTCAAATCTAGGTATATCCCTTTGGGCAAGAAACAAAAAGATTCAGTGCCTCCTCCCCAGCTGCATGCCTTGTGAAATTATATATTGTATTTTCACAAACTAAGGTAGCTCAATTACAATCTCACCATGGATTTAAGCCTAAATCTTAGAATTCAATTGATTTTTGACCACTAAATTAAAAAGTTCTTGGTATTGACTTGCTCTTAATATTGACTGCAGAGAAAATCTTATTTTCTTTTATTTTCTAAGTGATGTCCACTACAATTTTCCATTTCTGCAGCTTAATCGTTTGTTTGCTCTACAAGGAGGTAACTTTTTCAAGACTTCTAAGTTACACAGTTCTGAAAGCATCCTGACTGGGTCAAAAGCTTCAGTGTCCACGTATTCAAATTATCAATATTAAAATATTCTCTGTAAGGGGTAGAATCTTTTACTCATTTCTCTTCAAGCCATCAACTACAGATCTAAAAAACTAGCTTCATTAAAGGCTTAGGAAAGGGCCATCCCCATAATAGCTTTGCATCATTCAGCTATGACGGCTTGAAATTAAAATAAATCCTCTTTACAGAGCAGATTGCTTATTTCTACGTCCCATAGCGCCCGTCACACGTAAATCTCTTTATATCACGTGCAATTTCTATATATAAAGCTGAGTCTTTAATGACCATTAAAGAGTATTTCCATGCCATTTTTTTTCACTGAACGTTAATGCTACCAGGAGTATCTACTTAAATTCCAGGAAAGTTGGTGACATATTCAAAATATCTATCTCTACCCAGACTCCATTTTGCCAAAACACCTTTGGGATGTTTCACTTGCTATCTTCTTAAAGAACAAGTAAAGCTTGGATCTCCTCTGCCTCCCTAAAACACGTGGCTGAAGAATAATTCCCTGTGAACACTGGTACAACTCACCAGCACAAAGTGAAGCTCACAGTTGCCTGTCAAAGTTCACTCAGTCCAGGGGTGATCCCCCCTCCAAGTCAGCACCAGAGAGTCAGTGTGTCCCCAGCAGGTCACACCTGCTCTTCCCTGCTCCCGCCCTGCTGGCAGAAATCCACTCACTAGATGTTGTAAAAGTTTCCTCTGTATTTATGTAATGCCACTGTGGGGGATTTTTGTGCTTCGTAGGTGTCACTGAAAGGAGAGTTTGTCCTTGCCACAAGCCAATTCAGCTGCTGGAACAGTATTGACTTTTCAGGACTAATAGAAGGGCAAATAAATGAAAAATTTTCTTTGCCACCGAAATCAACCACATGTGGAGAAAGAGAATCTATTTCTAAGCAGATCTATTCTGACACAATTACTTCAAGAAGAGACAAGACTAAAGAATTCCTTACTCTTCATTAATATTTTCAGAGAATAAGGACTCTGTGCACAGCTTAGCTCTCCACGCCTTTTTAAAAACAACCCAAACCCACAAACCCCCACGACCTCGATGCTTCAACTACACATTTTACAAAAGCAAAATCCCATATTCTAACATTTTTAAAATAATTTTAATGAGATACCAATTCCCTTACGAGACATAAGCAAGAAAACAGAGGGTTCCACTGGAGTTGGAAAGCCTTTTCAAAGTTTGTACAGAGGAGCTTAGCACGCCCACGGATACAGATTTGGGTTTTTTTTTCCCTTTTCATTAGGATTGTGCAGTCAGGAAGGAGAACCCACTTTTATTTATCCCATTAAGGGCTACACAAAATCTTATCAAACAAGAGGTACTGTACACCTACCCAAAAAAGCTACTAGCTATCACCCTCTAGACACTCTAAATATCCTATCAACTGTAAACCAACAAAGCCTTAAATAAGAGAGATCAATACTCAAGACCAGGAGTTTGAGTTGTCTGGAGCACTGACACTAAAATTGTTGGAATTTAGTATTTTTGAGAGAAACGGCCATGAAGTGAAACGAGACAGGAATGTGAGTTAATAAGAAACTTTTTCTTGTAGAAAGCTTTGCTTACATTGCAGAAACAAGGAAAAGTTCATTAAAAAGGCATGCAGGTCGCAGGAAAGTGATTAATTGCAAAAATTAAGAATTCAGCGTTTCACAGAGTAATATTTATCTTAGTAACACAAGCTTCCCTTTCTAGAATTGCCACAGATATTTAACACGGACCCAAGGGTCAAAGAACAGTATTTTGATTCAGAGGATTTACAGTTGTGCTTGTTGGTTCTCGTTTACAATGAGAAAACCTTTTCTGCCACCGTTACAAACTGACACCCTTGTCATCTGAAGGGTTGTTTTGAATTTTTTTGGTTTCAACATTGTGATACCGCTATAATGGGAGTGAAATAATGATCAAAAGAGCAGCTACAGGAACTACAACTAAGCCCAACCAAATCCTCAGTCTGCACTTCAAGTGAAACAGTCCTACATGAGCCACTTTCCTGGCTGTCAGCGAAACTCTGTCACTATTTTCTCCCACGAAGGATCCGTGTCACCCCACTCAGCACCCTGACACTCCCCACTCTCCCACCCCACCGCTGCCTTTTCCTGTGCTGTGCTGACTTCTGCGCGTCACCAAACCCCCCAGCGCTGCTCAAGCATCAGCACAACCAGGACACGCTTTTCTGCTCAGCTGTTTGGGGTTTTTTCTCCCTTTAAGACACATTAAAGGTGACACGATGAGTGCAGTCCCAGGGCCTGTCTCCCACCATGACTCCTCTCCACCATCACCCCCAAGCACAGCTCCACCAGAGCGGGAGGACTCCTGGTACCGGTGCAATTCTCCTC
>NW_010336772.1:0-14951 GCF_000700745.2 Antrostomus carolinensis
CGGATCGGGATATTTAAATTATCCCCGACATTGGATCGGGACAGATGGCTGCCTGCAAATGCAGAATACTAGATCAGGATGATCATTGGTTCTTTTTTCTCATAGTTTTGAAGGGGTTTTGTGTTGTGGATTAATTCTGATCATGTATAGTGTAGTTTTTTTGAGCTGCTTCTATTTGGTTATGTCAGATTTATCTTGTGATGAGGAAGGTTTTGCTACTTACTAACCTATTCAGTCAAGACTAAGTAATTACATCTGTAGGGAGAAACTGGAAGAGCAGTCATATGTGGTCAAGCCTAAGGAGGTCCATAGCCACTGTGGGGAGCATCAGAATAGGGTACTCTTAGTGCAAGTGAAATAAAACTTATTTACTTCATAGCACATGGTATTACAAAACAACATTAAAAAAGCATATTATAAAAAAATGCATAATAAAATCAGCTGCCATCAAACTAGAGAAGCCTACTCCTTCATATATTAATACAAATTTGAGTTCATATTTCAGCCAATGAAAAGCTCAGATTTATTTTACTCACTTAGCTTTGGAGCTGAGTAGTCTCTGATTTGAGGAGTGTAAATTTTGAACTAAATAGCAATTCTATATTTAACAATTCTCATAACCTTTCTACCCCTTTGCATACAGAATACTGCTGTACACATACTCACAAGCATTGCAGCTAGAATCTAATTACCTTTTTGATATATGAAAAAGTGCAGCAGACTCCTGAGAGCTGTGTTCATCACAACAAATGCCTCACATGCACCTTCCTTCCAGCTATAAATGAGAAGTGAAAAGAATACCTGTTTATCTGTCTGTTCCCGAGTCTCCCTTGTTAGTGAGCAATGCAATGAGATCTCAGTAAGTCAGTCTATGTCTCAGATTGCATTTGAAGACAATTCCTAGTGCACTGGAAACATGGGGGGAACTGCCTAGGTAGTTTTAATGTAGAGGTAAAATGAATAAAATGCACCGAGGGCAGCTAATATGCAGCTATCATCACTTGTCTTTAACAAGGTAGAGAAGGCCACAGGCAAGTCAGGAAAGCTCTTTGGTGACTAATGTAGGCCGCCATTGGATGTCACTGTTGCTCTACTCAACCCCTGCTGAAAGACCATTTCTGTAGTAAAAATTCTCTCTCTTCAGGAAGATAAATAGATAAGAATTCGGGGAGGGGGATTGTGAGTCAGATTCATCCACTTGTGTAAATTGCAGCAGGTAACTTAGAGAAGATTGAAACAAGATAGGCAGGGTTTTTTCCACCAGTGTTGAAGGAGGCAGAGTCCATTAAGGCACGTAGGCGAGTAGCTGCTTGGTTGTAATGAAGGAGGCAGAGGACTCTGTCTCAGTGATGGATCCTGGCTTGATTCTTTTTAATTTTGATGTATGTATGAGGGACCAAAGCACAAAAAAACTTTAAGCAAGTAAGGAAAGAAGGACTAGGCAGTGTAGAATACTCCTTTTCTTCCAGCTTGGGATGAGGGCAATTTCTGTGCAAAATTGGAGCATTTCCTCATGCTTCAGTCTTCTTCAAGCCATGGAAAACTGATCATTTGGGCTTATTTTAGTCCCTACGTGGTTATTGTATTGTTTCTTTGGTTTTGACAGTGGTACATTTGAATCATCAGCTCTTAATTTGTGTCTTGTTAGCATGTGCATATTGTAATATTTGTCTGATAACTTTGATCAAAGCAGTATATAAACGTGCTTGTCAGCGATAAGTATTGTGGACCTATTAAGGAAACAACAGGTTTCCTAGTGTTATCATATGTGTATCTATAAAACATGTATAGTTCTAATAATGTAAGGATGATCAACAGCAATGGTTAATCTAGAGTTCTATATCAAAAATGATCCCTAAAAGTCTACTGCTTTGTATTTGTGCAGTTACATCCAGGAGGAGAATTTAATCTCTTAGACTGCCATAGCTTACTTGGGAAAAATAGTTCAAATTATCTTAGATATGAGCATTATCTGTCACAAAAGTTGGTAAATAGATTCATTGAGTTATAGGGAGATGTCTCTGATTTTATTGTTAGACCTGGTTTTATTTAACACCTTAATAATCTAGAAGGCATGGTAAGCAACATGGCAAATAAATTCACAGTTTATATTACATTTTGGAAGAGCTGTGAATACCTGTGAGGTCAGATGATAACTTAAAGATCTTGTCATTAGAAATATGATGGAAAATAATAAATAAAGTCATCTAGAAAGTCTGCAAACAGAGAAACTACTGTTTAATGTAATAAGAGAGCAGTACTTCAACACAAAGGAGGTTATAAGATAGTGAAGCTAGTATGATTTTACAATGCAAATTGTGGGTGAAATAATGGGGAAGGGATTGCCAAGGAATGGCTACTCTGTAATAAACTAAGTGTAGAATAATAGTAAGGACTGAATTCCTACATTTGTTTGGACTTGCTGAATGTTTGCGTACAAAATTCACAATCATTACTATGTTTTTTCTTTCTCGAAAGCCCCTGTATTCCTGATGCTATTGTAAGAATCTCATTTTTATTTTTCAATTATTTTTAGACTCTGGTATTTAAATAAGGAAAAGAATTACCTCATAAAACTAATAAAAATAAACCCAAATATTTTTGAAAAGCATTGTGGTTTTTTTAATCTTATCTCGGTATATTTGAGTCTTAAGTTGTAAATATTACTTTGGTAATACTGATTTCTTATGCACCTGAAAAGTTGACAGCAATTGACAAAAGTGAATTCAGGTCAGAAAAGGTCAGCAAAAATGATTGATTAAACAACTAGAAAGGCTGATTAAGGGAAAACAGTAGCTGAATAAATAAAATCAATTTGCCAAAATGATGATAAAATATGTATATATAATAAACATCTGAGAACACCGAAGGATAACTAGGTTCGGAAAACATAACAGCTTGCTTAAAGTATAAATAGGAATAACAACAGTGCTATTAAAGAACAAAAACCAGAATGAAATCAAAGGATATTTATCAAAGTAAAGAGTAAATTCGGGGTTAAATAGTTTTTTGAAACTGAACATGGAAGATGACATAGCATGAAATATGGTATTTGCAGGGGAATAAACTAGACAGACACTTCCCATTCCTATTCCTGAGTATAGTGTGATGGTCTAAAGCCTTTGCACTTCCACACCCTACTAACTTTACTTCTGCTTTTATTGTGACATGTCTTCCCTGAGAGAAGAGCAAGACTGAAGGCAACTAATATTGGTGAAGACTAGAATACTGGGCTTATTGCTGGCAATATGATTTCATCAGAAAGTACTTTGAAGGCTATACTTTGAAATATTTAATAGGAAATAGCCTTTTGAAAAGATAAATCAGAAGACTGGGAAAGAGAGCTCCATTGTAAACCTAGATAGTCCACTAGGCTTTGGAGTGTGTTTTAAGAAATAGGTATCTTAATGCAAAGGAGACTGGTCCTTCAGTCTTTTCCTCTATTACAGACATGATTTCTGTCTGCCCCAGAGATCTGTTTGTGCCAGCCCTTTTTCTGCCATGGACTATCTTTACACACCAGCATTCCTGGGCAAAATTGTGACCTTAGGTAGTACCAGTATGTGGCTTTGGGGGTGTATTTATATGTGTGTTCCTTTTTCTTTCTTTGAGAGGTAGATAACAGTGTCTAACAGCTCAAGATTTGGGGTAAAAATACAAAACTGCACACTGTGAGAGAGCCAACTCAGCTATGAGGAAGTTGGCACTGGAGGCTGTCAAAAACTGGTGAAAGATTGTAAAATTTTCCCAAGAGGGAGCTTTACCTCTTAATAACAAATATTAGCGTAGAGTATGAAACAGCATAACATGCTGCATATATACATAGGAGTATAATGGCAGCGACTATAAGAATTTTCATGTTTTGTGAACAAGGAGCTTTTCAAGTTTCACACAGAGTTAGAAATGTTGGCCTTGACTATATAAAATGATGCAAATAACTGCTAGCAACAGGTTCTCCATAGGTGGCTCTAAAAAAACCCAGGAGTTTTTGTATTTAATGAATTTTTAGAGTTGACAACCGCTGGACATCATTAATATTTTTTTACTTTTAATGTTCATGTTTTAAAAGACTGCTTTCTGATATATGCTGATGATGTTTTTTTCTAGCCACATCTGGAGTGTCTTAATTCTGTGCATGTTTAACTTGTTTTGCCTTCCAGTGAATTACCAAAAGCTTCCCTTTCTCTAATGTCCAGCCATGTGTTCTCTCCTGTTATACTTTCAGCTACGTGTGTTCCCTGAGTGCATCTAAATATAGAAATTTATATTGCCACATGGACAGTTTTATCTCTGATTACGAACACAATTGCTTTTAAATGTGTCAAGTAGCCTTTTGCAAAGGCTGAATGTGTATGCAAGTATAAACAAGAAGAATTCCTAGATAAATGTCTAATGATTAAGAAGGAACCTTTAACTGAGCCAGAGAAGATTGCCAATGTGCATTCATAGGCTCTGATCCAGCAAAGTGCTTAAACACCTGTTTTACTTAAGAACACAAGCAGCCCAGTTGAAGTTGATGGGACTATTCAGGATTAAAAATAAGCACATAGATTGAATAGTTAGATTGGAGCCAGGAATATTAACAGGCAGGAGCCATTGTATTTATGAATTATCTTTCTATCAGGCAGAAAGTTAGTAAAACAATGTAACAGTGTACTTTGTGCAGCCCCAGAAACAGAACAAACAGGAAGGATGGAATTGTTCCACAGAAAGTAATTAAAAGCCCCTGGATTAGAATCCAATTTCCACATATCAAATGTTTCAAAGATTGAAAAAGCCACTTTAAAGTCAGGGGTTTGGATCAGGCTGATTATTTGATGTTGTAACTCAAACATATACTAGGCATATCTAGACTTCAAATTTCAACCCCATTAGCTATACCTTTATGATGTCAAATTTAAACTCCCCATGCCAAACTTTCATGTTTTATGTAGAACTATCCCAGGGCTTCTAGCTGCAGGGGAGGATTTTTTTTTGTTTTTGTTTTTGTTTTTGTTTTTGTTTTTGTTTTTTGTTTTTTTGTTTTTTTGTTTTTTTGTTTTCACCCAATGAAAAGTGCCTTTCTAACACTGTCTTTTCCAAAAAGCAATAAGACACATGTGTGTATGCCATTAGCTCTCTTCAGGATAACTCTGCATCTTCAGACTCACTTCTATATAATGCTTTGTACAAATCTCTTTGGCTGTCTTGCAAGGAAAATGATGCTAATGAATAAAACAGAAGAATTTGCTGACTATCCTGTCTGAAGTCACACCAAGTACTAATGAAAATGCTAGGTCTGCTTTATTTGAAAAAAACTCAACACAGAAACTCCACTCTGATTTCTTTTATTTGACTCACCCATTCACATTGATAATAAAATGGAATACCTCTCCTTACATCCTAATAAATCTGAAGAACTTTATGCAAATTTAAAAATACACCTTTGTCAGAATGCTGTCAGGTAGCACCTTTCACTTTGGAGGACTATTTGTAAGCACAAGGAAATGTTGAGAAAGTAGTAATAAATTGCTCTGGTACACTGTTCTGGCAGCTGTTAATAAATCAATGTGAAGGGGAGTTCTGAAGGGCAAAATGTTGCTGTCGGTAGGTGTCCAATTTAATTTTGCTCAAAATTAATATTTCGGATATGATAAGTGAGCTGACAGCAACAGATTTCATGATTAATTCTATGGAGTCAAAAATGCTTTGATGGCACTTTAATAGCAGCTTCACTGATCTAAAAGTCCCGTCAACTAACCAGTGTACTTGAGTTCCCAAATTATATTATTAAAGCTCTTTTGTTGGTTTGTAAATAACGAAATGTTGCATATTAAAAGGTGAATTTAATTGTGCTCCTAGTTCTAACCATCGAAACTAGGTGGAGACTTGACTGGAATTAACTTGGATATATAGTGGTTTAAAGAAAATCAAGTAAAGGGTTGCCCCTTTCAAGAAAACAGCCATAACTTATTTTGTTAGATACCTAATTCTCTTGACCTTGCCACAGGAGAATTTGAAAGTCCTTGATTTTGTGCCGGAATAAACTGGAGAAATATTTGAAGGTTCATTAGTATCTAGTTAGGGTGGACTGAGGAAGCTTTTAAATGTAGAACAATGTTAACAGCAAATACACATTTTGTTTCACAGTGGAGACCTTTCATCCTTGCATCTCAGGGACCTTTGCAAATGCTAATCAGTGAAGATTTGCAGTACCCTTGTCAAATTTCATACCTAACATTTGTATGTACAAAACTATTCTCTTTAATGGAGTTGTCCTTTGTATTGGACAGTTGCTGATATGCCAGCTTCTGAAGGAGATTCTTCTATTATCATTTTACTGATAGAGAAACTGAGTTACAAAAGGGCAAGTTCACATCTAAGTTAAATGGCACCTTGAATCTGTAAGTATTTCACAACCTTTTGCTGATCATTTTTCTTGTAAGCCACAGAATTCTTAAATCTTGAGACAGGAGTGGTTCTGGAGATTTGTAAAAACAGAAAGGCACTGTAAGTAGAGTGTTTGGATGTACATATGCATATTAAAAATGAGGAGAAGAAACATTTATGCAATACAGATGAAAAATCATGGAGATGCATAAAAGGTATAAGAAAACTGATTAACTTTAGCAATGTAAATTACCCTTATGTTTATGCATTTCCCCAATTTAGAATATTCATTAAACACCATAGAAACAAGCATGTTGCTAGCTGTTTCCAAGAGGGTAGTACTCAACCTGATTAACTTGTAATTTGAGCACAGTGTATATATATTGAATTTCTGTAGAATCTACAGTTTATACCCTTTGTAGCAAAGTGTACACAGGACGAGTGAAACAAAAGCTTATGTCAGTTTTAGCTTGAAAGGAATTATTCGGGTGGAGTTTACAACAGCCCAGCTCATCTCTCCCAAATTTTACTTGTTGATAGTAGGAGCTGGATTATATCAGGTTTGATATACAACAATTAAAGTCAGGAAACATCAGTGTCAAAAGTAATCTCACTAGTAGAAGTAACATGGTGGGGCAGAGGTGTTTGGTGCTGGGGTGCCTCTGTTGTCCCCTGCATGCTCTGTGCAGTCTAGCTCTCAGCCTACCTCCCTCAGCAGCTTTTCTTCGCAAGCGAGACAACCAAAGAGATTTGTACAGAGCATTATATAGAAGTGTCTGAAGATGCAGCATTAGCCTGAAGAAAGCTAATGGCGTACACACACGTCATACTGCTTTTTGGAAAAGACAACATTAGAAAGACACTTTTCATTGGGTGAAAATATCAAGCTATGTGAGAAAGATGATTAATTAACATCTGGCCATTGTAACTGGAGATGGGAAGACACACAGCTTTTAAAATGAGTGTTGTATCTCTGCTGTTCCTGTGCTTTCCCTGTGCTGTGACACTGGTCCAGGCTTCCATTTGGTTTTACTTCTTTAAAGCCATCAGATTGAACAGGAACCGGGGTTTGTGACCAGCTCCGAACCAGATTTCATGTACCTCAAACCAAGGTGATAACCCATGGTGTCCCCTAAGTATTCCTAGTGACATTTGGATTTGCCAGGAAGGTGTTTCCTGCACTGGGTGCATTTCCTCTGTCATGCCTACCATCAAGCATGTTGCTGCCATGAGCTCTGTTTAGTCTCTGGATCCTGGCTCTGTTTACAGAGGATCTGAGTCCAGCTTCACCAAAGACTCACCAGTTAGGCCGTTCTCTATTGCAAATACACAGAAGACAGCCGCTTTCTCTCCTGTCAGAAAGCCATTAACTCCAGCTGTCATTTATAGAAGAAGCATCATTAATTTCTGAGGGGCTTTCTTATATGTGTGGATGAGTAAATGAAGAGGTGAAAATGAAAAAATAAATTCTCTTATATAAATTGGATTATAAACTAGCTATAATGTTCTGTTTCTGTGGCAACACAGAGGGACTGAAGGCTGTTACAGTAGTACTTCTCTGACTCATTCCTTGAAATTAATGCAGTCTTTTAATTTGAGGCTGTTGGTTTGGCAAAAGAACTTCAGAAGCAGCACTTTGATGTCTTTTTGTAGCTGAGGAAAAGCCTTTAATTAGGTCACCTAAACTTCATTTTCTTTCAAACGGTTCACTTTCACAATTCCTTTTTCCTTTCCTTCCTTTGATGTTTCAAAATATATGCCAGTGATATTTAAGTTTATTTATTATGCACTGGTATTAAACCTTTGCTATTAACATTTACTTATATGTTTGAAAATTGATTAATTAATTAAGTGTAGAAGTAGAATTATTCATTCATGTTTCATTTAACATTCTACAGGCTCATCACACTATACATATGTTGTACTCAGTAGCAGTAAAAACTGTACTGTATGGAAAAGGGTGTTATGTCTCCCAACACAGTGGCTTTCTTTATTGTAATTCCACTTGTAAGTAGAAAATTAATTTTGACTAATTCGCTAAGAATGGACCAACTTCTAAGCTGAGGTGCAAAGTCAGGCATAGACAGATCAGCCTGAATGTGGGAAAATACTATGGAATGAATTCTATAGGAGCTAATGATGGAGTATTTGACTATCTACCAATTCTTTATGTATATTGCTTGGGAGATTCATAGAAGGAAGGTTTTGTTGATGTGCATGTTTGAACATGCAGAGTTTTGATCTGAGAGCTTATACAATTATTCTCATCCAAAGGGGGAGCAGAAACAGTACCAAATGACCTGTCATGTAGTTAAAAGGATGAAATTCAGCCTGTGCAGTGGTACAGACCATTACCCACACACTGTTAATGTTCTGTATTAGCAGCCCCATACTGAGCACAGTGCTGGTCATGGCTGGATCCTTACAGAGACTGAAATTCAACTCTGGTGAATGCTGATGAATATTTGTAATGCCAGTCTGTGAAACATCTAATGAATGAAATTAATTTGTATGAAGTATTGAGTGTCTTTTGTGCTTGCTCCAAGGGTCTTGGAGATGAAGAAATGCCTCCATTTGTGGGATGACATGTTTACAGGGAGTTCTTCAGCTGAACCAGGAACTGATTGTTTCAGCAGTTGGTTCAGCAAACAACCTTCTCTTTCTCGGTTTAAGTATGTGCACCTGTGTCTCACCTTGCAAAGAACTGTAGGGACATATGGTACCTCACCTGATACAATAAAATAAATAATTTGATAGAATAAATTAATTAGCAGGAAAAAATAGACAGATTTGGGGGCAATAAGCCAATGGTTGCTGTGAATATGGTGCTATACTGAGAAAAATTAGTAAATTGCCATTCTCCCATCATTTTTAGATCAGTCCTATTTGGGGTTCTTTTTGGTTGTTTTTTTTTTTTTCCCCACTGTTCTTCAAGCAAATTCCCAGTTTAAAACACAAATAAGATATATGTAAGATCTGAATACATAAATGTGTACCTTTTATGTTCAGAAACAAGTCTCCATGTCACTGCAGTGTTACGTGGCTGCTGGTTTTTTATCTCATGGTGTGGTGAATAGCTAATAGCAGAGCCCCATTATGTCAAGAACAGGCTTCTTAAGAAAGGGAGCTGTTTAGGAAAAGTAGCTATGCTTGTGCATTATAGGGTATAGAAAAGACTTATTAGTCATCTTAATGCCTCACTTTTTTACCAAAGCACTGTTGTTCCCTGCAGAATGTTCCCCTTGTTCTCTGTAGCTTTAAGTAATCCAGATGGACAGAAAGCTATTGTCACTACAATGAATAAAATTTTAACAAAGACCAGGGTCACAGCACTGTGTATTGAGATGTTAGTCAGGTGCATGTGGTGAGTAGGAAAGCATTGAAGTTTTTTGTGTCTGTAGGAGATGCAGAGACAGAAAGTGAAGACGTCAGAACGTGATCAGGAGCACAACGTTATTCTTCCAGTAGGTGGTTTTTTACACAAAGAATGATGGGGGAGCAGGGGAAGGGGGTAGTCAAATATGAGATGAGGAGAGCGACATATAACAAAGATGATTTTTGTGTTCTACCCTTGGGGAAACTTTGGCAGAAAAATCTCACACCTGATACATCATCTGGTCTGCTCCAAAGGGGAAAAAAATGTGTTATTGGTGGTTTCTGTAAACACCTCAGAGATAAGAGTTGTCTCTGGCTCAGATGACATGATGGTATTGAGACAGAAAGGAACTCTTGCAGATGCAGGGAAATTAATGTGAATTTGGTAGTGAAATGTTAATAGTCTTTTTCAGTGCATCATAGGTTGAAACTGAAGACACACAATATGCTACATATATTTTCCCTGTTCTCTCATTCTTTGATTAGACTACACAAATAGAATCATATTAATTGTATGTCATCTTACCATCTGCAATTGAATTTCAAGGCTTTAGCTTGCAGCCTTTTGATTGAGAGGCAAAAGAGATTCTGGTAGTACTTTTTTGTAAAATAATTTACTGTCCTTGTTTTTGCAAAAAGATCTATCCCCCCACCCCCACTTTTAAAAATTTCAGCACTCCACTGAGTTATTTTGTTTCTCAGTGATCTTTTTTTCTGCTGACAGGAGATGATAAAAAAAAAAATTCTCCTACCAAAAGGTATTCTTAATATTCGTATTGTTGATGAACAAACAACTGAGGTCAGGTGCAGTTCTGTACATAATGAAAAATAAATATGTGTAATGGAAATCTTCCTTCAGGTTTTGGATGATTGTCATTGCAACTTCTTTTGCCATGAAAGAAAATGAGTCTAGGCTGTACACAAAGAAGATGGGGGAAAATTATTTTTGCTAGTATGTCTTTTCTAGCATAGGTAGATAGATTTTGTGATAGCTCTTTGGAAGACGGCTTTGGAAGTATTGAAAAGTAACTTAATGGAAGCAAGAGAAAACAGTAGATCTGTTTGTCAGCCCACACAAAGACATGGGTTGGTTGTACAGTAGACATTCTTTCTTGTAAAGTAATACTATGGAACTTCTAAAATTCCTGTGTTCTTGATGTATTTGTTCTCTGGATATTGACTTTTGTTCGTAACATGTTTTTATTTGTATTTTGCACTCTAAGGATAAACTAAGTTTAGACTTATATGTCTGAGTTCTTGCTAACTTTTTTGTGTTTTGTGCAGCCCTTCATACCTGTGCAAAAAGACAGTCTGGTGAAGTGGGTTTTGATCTCCAGGGCACAAACAGGCAAAGGAAAGACCATTTTCAGACAGCTGCAGTGAGTTCACACCTTTGCTAGAAAATTGTTGAGAGTTCACAAGCTGAAAAGGTGTGAAAACCTCTTGGGTGCAAGATGTTGCCTAGTCAAGGTTCCCTGACTTGCTGCTGTCCTGTCATGAAGCCCGCATTTGTACGCTGCTCAAGTGGTTATAAATTTTTCCCGTTCAGGTTTAGTAGTAATTAGGTACAGGATGTGAGACACTTCACAGAGTCTCAGTGTCTGCACCAACTTAAAAGACAGTAGAGAATTGAATTTGTAATCAGCACTGATGTGCCTGATTTGTAGTATGACCCTGAGTATAGACTGGTAACCCTTACACAGGCTTTTAGCAGGCTTGCCTTAAGTAGGCTCACTACCTAAAGCTGTCTCTGATATGTTACTTTGTGGTAGTCACTATAAGACTGTGTGAATCTGTGATTTCTGGGATATTTTGGTAGCAGCCATGGTTAGTGAGATTATGTGAAATAAATAATTAACAGTACCCTTTAGTTCAGACTTGCTTATCTCACTACTGATAAGCTTGGACACTTGGGACCTTGTAACTAATAAATCATTGACAGCAAAACATAGGAGTACCTGCCCAACACAGAGGTTCTTTTATCTTTCATGAAGAATCTGTCATCTAATTGACACTTTTAGTCTTCTAAGTTTCTGAAACCACGTTGCTCTTAATAAAAGTTAACTAAGCATTAACCTGTCATTGATCTGTACGTGCTAAGGAAAAGCAAAGCCAGCACGCTGTGGAACACTTTAGATTTGCATTTTGCAGTAAAATGCTCTGATTTTTGTAGAATAAAGCAGCAACACTCAGTGATATGCAAAACAATTCCCATATATCATCATTGGCAAATAAAGTGGCATAATTAAGGACAGGCTGCTTTCAGGGTAGAATAATAGAAGAGTTTGGTTGGAAAAGATCATTATGATCATCTAGTCCAACCGTAAACCTTGCATTGCCAAGTTCACCATTAAAGCATGTCCTCAAGTACCACATCTACACGTCCTTTAAATATCTCCAGGGATGGTGACTCCACAAATTCCCTGGGTAGCATGTTCAAGTACTTGACAACCCTTTCAGTGAAGAATTTTTTCCTAATATCCAACCTAAACCTCTGCTGGCACAACTTCAGGTTCTTCCTTCTTGTCCTATCACTTATTATTTGGGAGGAGACCAACACCCACCTCACTACAACCTCTTTTCAGGTAGTTGTAGAAAGTGATGAGGTCTCCTCTCAGCCTCCTCCAGACTAAACAATCCCAGTTCCCTCAGCTGCTCCTCATCAGACTTGTTCACCAGCCCCTTCACCAGATCCATTGCCCTTCTCTGGACACACTACAGCAACTCAAGGTCCTTCTTGTGGTGAGGGGACCAAAACTGAACACAGTACTCAAGGTGCGGCCTCGCCAGTACTGAGTACAGGGGCACAATCACTTCCCTGGTCCTACTGGCCACACTGTTCCTGATACAAGCGAGGATGCTGTTCAGCCGGCTGTCTACCAACACCCCAGGTCCTTTTCCACCAGGCAGCTTTCCAGCCACTCCTCCTCAAGCCTGTAGCGTTGCATGGGGTTGTTGTGACCAAAGTGCAGGACCTGGCACTTGGCCTTGTTAAACCTCATACAATTGTCCTCAGCCTATCGATCCAGCCTGTCCAGATCCCTTTGCAGAACCTTCCTACCCTCAAACAGGTCAACACTCCTGCCCAGCTTGGTGTCATCTGTGAACTTACTGAGGGTGCACTTGATGCCCTCATCCACATCATTGATAAAGATGTTTAACAGAGCTGTCCCCAAAACTGAGGGGATGGCTGCTAGTTTGATCTTTGGGGGTAGTCAAAGTCCTAGACTGTTAAGGGATATCTGGTTTTACTGGTTGCTGTACTCACAGAATTATTTTATCTTTTTCTTCATGTTCTAGGAGGTCCTGAGCATCCTGAGGATCTGTGCTTCCTTTCTTACCTCTGCAATCTCCTTCCATCTTACTAAGGGTTTCTGTTACACAAACATTTGATTCAGCATTCAACACAAGCAAGGCTAAGACGAAATGTTAACTGGGTTGAAGGCAGACAAGTGGGATTTTTCTAGAGAGCATTAGGCACCACTGAGATAGAAATTTTGAATTTGTTCTGAAAAGGCTGGCTAGCTGCCCTGCTGCCTTTCTGAATAAAAACAGGGGAAGCTCCCAGTGGCAATGGCAGTTTTTACTTTAAAATCTATTACCAGTTATGCTTACAAAATGAAATTGACACCTCAGCCTAAACCAGGCTAATGTTGCTAGAATAGCTGTGCTGAAACTTATAGTGTACTGGCAAACTGTGTGAGGCAGCTGTATGGCAAAATGGGCATTTTCTGCTGTCTCTTGTACTGATTTCTTGAGAAGAATAATTTATTCCATTATAACAATATCCACAATAAAGCTTTTGCAAACATGACTGACAAAAGTTGCAACATCATACTCTTAGCCAGTGTTATTTTAAAGGGTCAAAAGGTTTTGTTATACCTGTCCTTATTACTGTTATTCAATTCTTGTAATCTGTAAAACAGCTGGGAATGGAGAGAGGAATGAAAAGAGCAGAAAGGAGCTCGCACTTGCACTATTGTAGCAGCTAGTAAGTTGATTTGATTTTCTGGCTTCTTCTGTATCATTTTTGTTTGGTTAAAGTGCTGAAGAGGAAGATGGTTGTGAAGTATGACATTTAAGGAAATAAGTTGTCTGTGGCTATTAAATGTGTTGTTTTTTTTTTTTTTTTTCATGTAGGTTCATTCCACTTAACCAAAAAAAGAGACTCTTAATTAGACTTTCCCTTTAAGGAAAACAAATACCAATACTTAGCTACTCACACATGACATGATGGAAAATTGCTAATGTAATTTGATTTTTAATAGTGTTAATTACTCTGATTTCTTATTAATAGAATTAATGCAAAACTGTATGAAAAATTGTTACTGCCTGCTTTCCTGCCCTCAAATGTAAAGTAGTTGTATGTACTTGAAGTAGTCGGGGATTTTTTTTTCCAGTTTTGTGAAGTCAGGTGGCGCGGTGGTATTTTGTATCGTTGTAACCTAGCTGGCATAGGGCAGGAATATTTTCAAGTGGATCTAGTCAACAGGTAGAATTTTTAAATGTAGTAAGTGGGTTTTGTGTTCTTAGAATTATTGCAGCAAGCATTAAAATATTGTAAAAGAGAACAGAAATAAAAGCTTCAGCTCAAGATTTACAGGAACTCTGCTTTAGCCAGTCAGGTGTAGGTGCACTAATAAATAGCTGTGGAAAGGTTTTTTGTGAAAATTCTTACTAAAATTTGGCTAATGGAGGAAAGTGTGCTGATAAGTGAGGTAATGTCATGATGCAATTATAAAATGAAGTTTGGACACCTCTGCTGCTGTCAACACTTCACAAGTGACCTTGTTCAAAATGTGAAGCATCTGTGTCAGGTAACACATCAAAATGCTTCATGGAAACAGCCCCAGGCTTTGACCTTTCAAAATCCAAATCTAGACTGCTGGAATACGAGCGTAAAAATTGCAAATGAGTTGTATGTTTCTAGCAGTACACTAAGGAGTAGACTATGTGCCAGTGTAGAAGAGATGATGGATAAAGTTTGTAGACATTTGCACAAATAACTTGAAACATGAGCATAGCTACAAATTAATCTTCATTGAGATGCTTAAAAATTAGGTTTGTAGATAGCTTAAGGTGTAGTGTTCATTGTGGTTCTGGATAGAAATACAGATATACTAACACCTCAGAAAGTCAGTCATTTCTTCAGAGCTGGAGCACATGCATTACTACATGTATTGTACTTGCATGCGTATTGCAGGAAT